>NC_141044.1:38345000-38447500 GCF_052040795.2 Danio rerio
AAGGTGTTCTGGGTGGTTATTAGGTAGTTATTAAGGCATTGCTAGGGTGTTCTGAGTGGTTGCTAAGGTGGGTAGAACCTTAAGAAAGGAAGATAAAGAAATCTCAGGGGTTTAGGTTAGCACTGTCGCCTCAAAGCAAGTAGTTTGCTGGTTTGAGTCCCTGCTGGGCATTTCTGTGTGGAGTTTGCATGTTCTCCCTGTGTTGGGGTGGGTTTCCCTGGGGTGCTCGGGTTTCCCCTAAACCTAAATTGTCCATAATGTATGTGTGTGATTGAAAGGAGGGGGGGAAGGGCATCTGCTGAGTAAAAAATATGCTGGATAAATTGGCGGTTCATTCCGCTGTCGAGACTCTGGATTAATAAAAGGACTAAGCACAAAAAAATGAATGAATGAATAAATAAATAAACTTACAAAATATTTACAATTCAAATTAATTTTACCGTTTGTACTTCCTAAAGGATCATTTGACACTGAAGACTGATACAGTACAATAAACAAATTCCCTGCTGTATATGTAGGGTTTATTTTATTCAAGACACCTCCTGTGCGGGATTTGTGAATACGTGTAATTAACCAAACCCCAAGCAAACAGTGTCCTCTGAAAGAACTCAAGCAAACATGCTCAACACCTGCTTTTCTCTGACTTTGATGAAAAAAAAAAGCTGAATGACGCTCTTTCACCACTGTATAATCGCCTCTCACCACCACATACAGTTCTAAATCCAAATTATTCAACCCCTAATCAGCAAAACATTTAGCAGAGGTGAACAAATTTTCATAAAGAATGTAATGCGCCACTAAAAAATTATTTAATTGTACCTATTATGACCGTTTATACAAGATGTAAAATAAGCCTCTGATGTCCCTAGAGTGTGTGTGCGTGACGTTTCAGCTAAGAATACCACACAAATGAGGATTTATAGCTCTTTGAAACTGCCCATTTTAGGCTTTAATCCTAATATAGTCGTTTTGGTGACTGTCGCTTTAAATTTAAATTAGATTGTGCTCTTTTCAAAAGAGGGCGGAGCTACAAATGTCTGTGTCAGAGTATCGGCAGATTCAAAAACACGATTAAGGTCCAATGCTAGTGAGGGAAAGATCGTCATGATTGGGCCGGGCTTTCCTCTCTGATGACACATACAATGGAGAATGTCAATCAAAGTGTTTCTGCAGACTGTTTTAATTATGTGCGATTATAAAAATAAAATTATTACATTTTTACCATTAGAAGCTGGTTATATTCATAAACTTTTGCCAGTTTTACTTCTATGAGGTACTCAATTTCAGAAATTTGCAAAATATGCAGATCTGCAAATTCAGAGATTTTCTGTGGGATCATGAGAATTCATTAAAGGAAATGTTGTGTTATTGAGTATGTGAATTGCGTAACTGTGCTTTGTATTTTACAATTTTACATTTTAAATATATGTATGTTATTGTATGTTATTATATGTTGAATCAATGCAGGGTCGGAGTGTGACTCCTTTTCAGATTTAGAGTTTCAAGCCTTAGACTGGCTCACTTCAGTTCAACTGACTATATTAACATCATTTCCAATTCAGTACTTTAGTAAAGATTTATTTGAACAGTTAACGCGATGTAATGTTTAACAGTATCAGAATCTATTTTCTGTATCTATTCTGTATGAAAATAAAGATTAAAATTAAATGTATTGAATTTTCTAATGGCACTGGTGGGGGCACCTTAGCCGATATACAACCATTCATATGTGATATTGCGTTTATACAAAAGCTTGACAGCATAATTGTGTATATAAAAACAAAATCAAACATGGAGAGTCTCAAAACCCCTTTTGTATGAGGAACTACTTTCTTCCGCGTTGGATTTAAATCATAAGCTGACAGTTAAACAGCTGAGCAAGCATCTTTTAAACTTTAGATCTGTAGTGTCTGCTTTTTGCTGGCTGTATGTGGGCGGAGTAATACACAAAGGGTAAAGAGGCTGTACGGGTGCTGATATTACTTAAATATATCACGGCTATCAGCCAATCAGATTCAAGATCCAGACAGAACTGTTGTATAAATATTTATAAATTGCAAATTATATAATTGCAAATGTAATCTAAATGTCATAATTCTACTTTTTATTGCTGCCAAAATTTTGGTTTACTGTTAAATTGTTATCCCCCTACTCACCAAACAATACACACACCACACACCAAATGTTTGCAGGTAAAAAAAGGAATATCATGAGATTAGGGTTGCCAAATCCACAGTTTTCCTAAACAAATTTTAATACTTTTAATTGCTGACACAATTCTTGCCTACTCTTAAATTGTTATTTCATGTAAAATGTCATTGCGGGTTACAAAAAAGTTGTATCATATGGTGGCTAAATCCAGTTTTCCTTCCTAATTGTGATACTCGTAATTGCTAACACAATTGTCATTTCAGGTTACAAAAAAGTAGTATCATAAGATTAGGGTTGCCAAATTGACAGTTTTCTCCCCAAATTGGTTGCCAAATCCAAACAATTCCTCCCTAATTGTAAATGTAATCTAAATGTAATAATTCTACTTTTTATTGCTGTCACAGTTTTAGTCACCTGTTAAATTGTTATCCCCCACACACCACACACTAAATGCTTGCAGGTACAAAAAAAAGAGGTATCATCCGCAGTTCTTCTTCATAACTGTGCTTCTTTTAATTGCTTACACAATTTATGCCTGTGTTTAAATTGCTATTCCATGTAAAATTGTTATTGCAGAATTTAAAAAGTATTATCAAGATATTAGGGTTACCATATCCACATAATTCCTCCCTAATTGCAACTGCAAACTAAATGTCATAATTTTGGTGTACTGGTGTACTAGGGTTGCCAAATCCACAGTTTTTTTTTCCTATGATTGTGATGCTTTTAAATGCTGACACAATTTTGGCCTACATTGAAATTGTTATTGCAAGTAAAATGGTCATTTCAGTTAAAAAAAAAAAAACATCATGAAATTAGGGTTGCCAAATCCACATAATTCCTCCCTAAATGCAAACGTAATCAAAATGTAATAATTCTGCCACAATTTTCAATTGTTTTTCCCCTAAACGGGGTTTCAATTTTGACTCAGTAATTTGCATTTAAATGAAATGCATATGCAGGTGTATTTTACACATTTTATATTCCACTAATGAAATTTAAAGGATGAAAACTCTCCCTTTATAAATATGTAATGACTTTTGAATACATTATGGGTTTTTTTCTTCTAACTTTGAGAAACTTGTGAGAATGTTCTGGAAGTGCAGTGGAACTGACACTAGTTCTAGTGTGAAGTGACAGGTAGTGTGTTGGTGAGCGGTACTAGAGGAGACAGGTCTAAAACCCCTGCTTATCTCTCCAGCATCAGCAGATCACCTGGAGCTATCACTGAGAATGTCACTCGCTGCCACTAAAAGAGGAGACTTGTTTTGTCCAGAATCCCTCAAGTCCCTCAACCTGAAAACAAGGGATCATGGGGACAATCCACTTAACTGAACTAATACACTTCTTTAAACATGTACACATAGACATCACCCATACAGCATACTATATAACTGCAGGTTAACTATGTTTTCATATAACAACTTTAATTGTTAAAAGCTATTAGTAAATAGTTAATTAGTTAAAGTTATGGCAACTAATAACCTTAGCTTTTCAAATGTGATTGTAATGCAATACTGTGCACCTTGTAATGCTGCTTTGAATTGAATTTTATTTGACAGATTTTAGACAAGCTGTACAAAAATACAAGTATCCCATACATTCATTCATTCATTTTCTTGTCGGCTTAAGGCTGATTTATACTTCTGCGTCAAACGCCGGCGTATGCTACGGCGCTGACGCATAGCCCTTCGCCGTGGCCGTCGGCGTCGCTGACATGCACCTCTCAAATATTGTAACTACACGTCGCAACGACGCGTAGCGCAAGCTCCGTGATTGATCAGCTTGGTAGCTCTGACGAGTCTGGGCGGGACCGAGAGCCGCGCGAATGGCACTAGCTGGACGCGAGCCCAATGGAGCGATTGTTTACAAGTGTGGAGTCCCGTGAAGGAGCTCCTGATGGAAAGTTTTGTTTTGTGTTTACCTCATAGTTAAAGTTGTTGCACGTCCGCTGGTTCCTGCCTCAAAATGAGCGAGTTTGAGCCACTTGTACATCCAGGAAGTGTTCAGGAAAAGCAAAACAGCAGTGAAGAAACTCGACACAGAGGAACATTTACACCTCACTGCCCACTAGCATTTCGGAAGTGTTAATTCAGACCAACAAAGACGGCGCGCAAAAGTATAAATGCACAGCTACGCGCGTTGCATGCGCCGTGGGTTACGCCGGTCACTTGACGCAGAAGTATAAACCAGGCTTTAGTCCCTTTATTAATTCGGGGTTGCCGAATGAACCGCCAACTTATCCAGCAAGTTTTTTACGCAGCGGATGCCCTTCCAGCCGCAACCCATCTCTGGGAAACATCCACACACACATTCACACACACACTCATACACTACGGACAATTTAGCCTACCCAATTCACCTGTACCGCATGTCTTTGGACTGTGGGGGAAACCGGAGCACCCGGAGGAAACCAACGCGAAGGCAGGGAGAACAAGCAAACTCCACACAGAAACGCCAACTGCGCCACTGCCTCGCCATATCCCATACATTTTGAAATAAAAACTGTGGAGGATAAGCCCTGGGCTTGTTTCCATTGCGGTCTTCGCTGTTAGATAAAAAAAATGTATGGCTTCAAAATACAGATGATGCATAAAACAAACAGCACCTCCACATTTTAAAACAAGAACAAAATAATTCACATTCCTTCATTCATTCATTTTTCTTTTTGTCTTAGTCCGTCTATCAATCAGGGATCGCCACAGCGGAATGAACCATCAACTTATCCAGCATATGTTTTATGCAGCGTATGGCCCTCCAGCTGCAACCCTATTCACATCCAAGTAACATATAAAATAAAACATCCTCGTCCACCATGCAAACTAATTACCCTCATCAAACAACCATCTTTTGATAGCTTTTTTGAGCCTCCTTAAATCTTTTATCTCCTTGATCAATTTTGTTCCACATAATTGCACTTGTATGTAAAAACATGTTTCCCCACTAGACTTCTAAATTTAAATAAACAAATATTAAAATTCCAACCCTTAGTACTGTATGAATGCTGTCGCCTCACCATTTGAAAATAGTTAATCAAATAGCTAGGAACCACATTATTAAACATTATATCGTTCCCAGTTTTAAAAAACATACTCTATTACCAAAAGTAACCATACCTAATTAAAAAAAATAATAATAATCTAAGAATAATTCTAGCAAAAAGCACTACACAAATAAACCAAACTTGAATAATGCAAGTCCACTACGAAACTGAGCTATGAACAGCAGAAAAAACAACATAGGCCCATTCTGAAAATGTGGCCCTATATACATTGTTGGAGAGCGTGAATTATGTAGCCAGAAATACATAGGGGGTGGTATGACGTCGTTCCTTTTCATGCTTAGCAGCTGACTGCTTGCGAGGGGTCTGGATGCAGACCTGGTGCAGTGCAATCTGAGCTGCATCCAATGCTTTTTAATGGGCTCACTTAACCCCACCCCTAACCCTACCCATCACAGTGACGTCACTTGCTCCATTTGAGTGCATTGTGTCTGACATTGCATCGCTGAGTGATGCAATCTCAGCTTGCATCATAAAGGCTGCATCCAGATACTATTGGACAGCTTACATCTGTGTGGACGGCATTCCCACTGTTATCAGTTTGTCCAGTAGCTTGCCATATATGTCAGAGGATTTGAGATGCAGAGCGGAGTTGACAGTGACGGCGGGATTCGAGTCTGGCAAAGAATGGTTCCAGAAAGCAGGTAAGACATAAACTAAAGGCAAAAAAAAAACAAGCAAATGACAGGGTGAGAATGTGGTAAAAATTTGAAAACGTGGTAAAAATGCTGTGAGGGCTTTCTTTTTCTGGATTGCTTTTGAAAACACTGTCGGTTGGGTTTAGGGAAAGTGCATGGTGGGTCAGTCGATCGGTCAGTTAGTCAGTCAGTCAGTTGACAGCAGCCTCTGTTGGATCTACGCGACAGCAGCAGGCCCGAATGACACTCGTGAGAGAAATTTGGGATTTGAAAAAGCGTACACATCGGCCTCTGGTGGATTCGTGAAAATAAAAACTGCAAAAAAACGTAGCTCCTGGGAAATATTTGTCGCTATCCAGAAATGTATATAGGAGTACATAATCAGAATGAGCCTGGGTTGGAAAAAAAAAAACCCTCCTCCTGCTTTTATAGTACAACATACATCATCATAATATCTCTATGAGTGCAGATCGTTGATTCATGCATATGCAGCTAACGGAAATGTTTCCAGGATATTGAAACTATGCAAGTTCACATTCTTGAAATGTGTACATAAGTAGTAGCTTTTTTTTGGATGTACAGTTGGTAGTAATGTGTTTGAGGAAAATGGTTTCAGTTTTATTACTATTTTAAAACAGAAATGTTGTCATTTAGGGTATAAAATGACAATTGACTCATTCATTCAATTTCCTTTAGCTTATTCCCGTATTTATCAGGGGTCACCACAGCAGAATGAACCGCCAACTATTCCAGCATATGTTTTATGCAGCGGATGCCCTTCCAGCTGTAACCCAGTGCAGGGAAACACCCATACACACTAATTCACACACATACACTTAGGCCAATTTAGTTTATTCAATTCACCTATACCACATGTCTCTGGACACCAAGGAATCCCACACTAACATGGGGAGAACATGCAAACTCCACACAGAAATGCCAACTGGCATAGCCGGTTCTGAAACCAGTACTGGGTTGCAGCTAGAAGGGTAAAACATGTGCTGGATAAGTTGGTGGTTCATTCCACTGTGGGGACCCCACGTGAATAAATAAACTAGGCCAAAAAGAAAAAGAATGAACTGAACATTTTATGTCTAGAGAATTATGTCTCTGAGAATTGTCAAGCAGACTCTTAATATTGTCCAGAGCTGTATATACTTGCAATAAAACTAATGTAAACATATTTGATCATTTGACCCTTTTACAAATATATAGAAATATATACATCATTGTTGAAATGATTGGAAAAATAGGTTTGTCCATAGAGACAGATACTGAGATAGTGTGTCTGTGTGTGTGAAGATAAATGTATTGTACGGTCCACCGACTGTGACGGCAGCGGTAAACACATCCTTTGCTCTGACCTCAACACCTCCAGTCCCTGAGGCTGTGACCTCACAACCCCCAACACACACACACACACACACGCACACGCACACACACACAAACCCACATACACACGCATGCACGGAACTTCTAGACAAAGACACAAACTTACAACACACATGCACTAAACATGAGTGTAATGCATGCGGACATGACTGCGCACTTCCCACTGCCGACTTATCTGACCTCTGCCAAAAGAGAAAGTTTTTCTTCAAGTATTTGTAACTTCTCTAGGCATCTAGAAAATTCATCTGTCAAATTACAAAAACACCATAAAAATGAAATGTCCCCCAGAAATTGCTAATAACTCTTACAAATAATTGCAAAACGGCAAGTAACATGTTAGATTAAACACGCGATTCTGTATAAAAAGACTAAAATAATATTCAGAATGTACTCCCATGCTCTGCTTTATTGACTTATTCATTTTCCCAGTAGCTAAAATAGCTCATATTTAAAATACCCTGCAGTCATTAAATAGCTTTGAGCTTTGAGTCATTATACACAGAAAATCCTTCTTCAAAATGAATCCCTAATTCCGCACATTTAAACTGACGTAGCACATCCGATTACAACACATGTAGGGATTACTGACAGGTCAAAACATTTTGGAAATATTCACTTACAGCACATTAGCCACATTCATTTACTTCTATGAGGTGTTTTTATCCATTTCAGAACTTTACAGAACGTGCAAATTTGCATATTCGAATGATAACTGAAGGATTAGAGATTAGGGAAGTCCGCTGTGTTCCTGCTTAATTAAGTTCTATTTAATTGGTGCCACAATTTTGGTCTACTTTTAAATTGTTATTTTCCATTCGTGAGTTCAAGGTTTGACTGCTTGCATGAATTACACTGGAATTAAATGCTTGTGTTGTTGTTGTTGTTGTTGTTGTTTTTTTTAACTATTTTTATATTCGACCAATGATAAAACCAATGACATTTGAAAAAAAGAAATCTGTATAGGAATATATTATGATTTTTAAATAAGTTATTATTTCAAGCTTTATGATTTCTAATGTCAGTTTAAAGATCAAAATACATGTAGCACATAACACTTACTTTTAAAGATGTATTTTAGGTATGAAAGAAGAATTTTTTTTAGTTTGTTTATTTATTTACTTATTTCTATCTATCTATTTATTAATTTAATTTATGAAATTCATTTATTTATTAATTTATTTGATTATCTATTTATGATTGGCAGGTGGTCTAGTTGTGTTTTTCACAAAACAGAAAGCAATTACTTTAAATTGCAATAATATTTCACAATTTTTACTGCTATTTAATGAAGCTTTTGACAGTATAAGAGAGTTTTAAAGCACACAAAAAGTTAGGTTATGTTCTGTTAAGTTAAATGCTTAAATTAGGTTTAAGCCAAGTCAAGTTAAGGTAAGTTAGGTTAAGTTAGGTTAATTGTATTTAATGCAGCTTTTGACAGAGTTTAAAAGCACACACAAACAAAACAATATATCATTTCTGTATTTTGACCTGTATTGTAAGAAAAGTTAAGTCAAGTTATGCTGTTATGTTAGGTTGAATAAAGTTTATGGTTAAGTTTATGGTTAAGTTTATGGTTAAGTTAAGTTAAGTTAAGTTAAGTTAAGTAAGTTAAGTTAGGGTTAGTTAAGATAAATTCAGTTTGGTTTGGTTTTTTTCTCACAGACAACAACATTTCAGGGTCCCTAAAATGCAAACCTTTGAAAAACATGAACTTTTAGGAAAAAAGAGCATGTTTTTGAAAATGATATTGTTTAATTTAACGTTTTAATTGTAAATCACAACAATACCATGTTTTTCTTTATCAAAGTGATATCGCCAACTACTGGCCAGGCATGCACAATACAGCAGCTTTATTCATTTTTGTAGATCAGTTTAAATGGGCATCAAAAGGCATCCATCTTGCATTTTACCAATAAATTTAAATGAAAAAAATATTTGAGTGAATGGCTCCTTTAAAGTAAACCCAAACCCCTGTGCTATATGGGAACAGAAGCATCTAATATCCCCCTAAACCTTTTTTAAGTCCGTCTCCTACACAGTAATAATAAGTTGAGGTGAATTGTTGAGTAAGCGCATGAATAACTCGTGCCAATGGAATTTCCCATTGTACGAGAGCATGATGCCACAAGCGTGCAATGAATCACGGCTATACAGTAAAGCTCCATCGGCGTCTCTTTCTGAGGATCTGAGCTCAGGGTGTGTATCAAACGCTCTTTACCGGAGTCATAACATGTATGGCCAAACTCAAGCACAAAAGCTTTGTTTATCCCATTCTGCCTGCATATAGGAGACGCAGGAATTATGGCTTAAGGTTTATCTTGCGGTGACAGGAAATGCTTGTTTACTGTTTTCAATCGGCTAAATATATGCTGACTTTAGCTGGTTTCAAACGCTAGTGCCTACTTCTAAAGCAGTATTCTAAGTGCACTTTCCATTTACTTTTGCTCGTAATAGTTTATAAAGGCATCTATTTCTGTTTTCTATTGTAGAAATTAATATTTATGCATCATTTAAAAAAAAGTTTGTTCTTGTTATAGAATATTAACTAATAAAAAAATGTTTGACCAGTAAACTAAACGATCTGCTGCAGTTTTAACCGAGCATCAGAAAGGGGAAGAAAGGTGATTTAAGTGACTTTGAATGATTGTTGTTGCCAGACGGGCTGGTCTGAGTATTTCAGAAACTGTTGATCTATTGGGATTTTCACGCACAACCATCTCTAGAGTTTACAGAGAATGGTGTGAAAATGTGAAAATATCCAGTGAGCGGCAGTTCTGTGGGCGCAAATGCCTTGTTGATATCAGAGGTCAGAGGAGAATGGCCAGACTGGCTCCAGCTGATAGAAAGGCCAAAGTAACTCAAATAACCACTCAATACAATCGAGGTCTGCAGAAGAGCATCTCTGAATGCACAACATGTCCAACCTTGAGGCGGATGGGCTACAACAGCAGAAGACCACACCGGGTGCCACTCCTAACATGACAATGAGTTCACTGTACTACAATGGTCTTTACAGTCACCAGAACTAAATCCAATAAAGCACCTTTGGGATGTGGTGGAACGGGAGATTCGCATCATGGATGTTCAGTTGACAAATCTGCAGCAACTGCATGATGCTATCAAGTCAATATGGAGAAAAAGCTCTGAGGATTATTTCCAGTATCTTGTTGAATCTATACCACAATGGATTAAGGCAGTTCTGCAGGCAAAAGGGCGTCCAACTCTAGTACTAGTACCTAATAAAGTGGCCGATGAGTGTATTTACATTATATCTTGCACATATAAGTGTTATAACATTATTAACAATATTATATTATTTATGAAAATGATTTTTAGTTTTAATGCAAGTTTATATGTTTATTTTTGTTACACTTAATTCATTTAAGTATCATATAATTTCATTATTTTTCATAAATTAATAATGTTCAAATTATATTTTTCATTTGTTTTCTTTTTGGCTTAGTACCTTTATTAATCTGGGGTCGCCACAGCGGAATGAACCGCCAACTTATCCACCATATGTTTTACACAAAGGATGCCCTTCCAGCTGCAACCCATCCATACACACTCACCCACACTCATACACTACGGACAACTTAGACTACCCAATTCACCTGTACCGCATGTCTTTGGGCTGTGGTGGAAATGGGTGCACCCGGTGGAAACCCACGCGAACACAGGAAGAACATGCAAACTCCACACAGAACTAACGCAGCCAAGACTCGAACCAGCGACCTTGCTGTGAGGTGATAGCACTACCTATTGCGCCACTGCGTCGCCCAAATTATATTATATAAAATATTATTTAATATGTTGTCTTTTGTATATTTATATGAAATATTATATAACAATTTATTAATCATGTATTTAAAAAATTAATTAAGAATACAATTTTCAAGTAGCCTGTGTTTCAGAAAATAACACTATAAATAAATGTTATACATATACACATTTATTCAATATCTGGTTTAGTTTTGTGCTAACAATAATTTGACTTTTACATTTGACTGCTGTTCACTTCTCTATGATAAACTTATTCTAAAGATAAAGTCTACATCATATGGTTTGCACAAATGTTAAAGACTCTGTTGTTCACAAAAATGACAATTTAAATTGAGACACATGCGTTTTTCTCCATTCACTTGAACATACAGATGACAAACAAACACATTGCTCATTATATAAATCAATATAGTCCACTTTAGAGAGCATTCATTCTCCAGCTAACACAAGACACAGCCAAATAAATCCAATAAATGCCATTTTTCAAACAAAACTGGAGGAGTACATGACATTTTATCTGTCGTGTTTTGCCTGAGCTGGACACTTTTTGTCAATAGGTCAAACTAAACACACCGAAGGCTTTTCCTGACCATTGTTTCCCACGAACGAGGCATTTTACCTTGAGGGACCGTCTCTGTCAGTAACAATTAACTTTAGAAACCTTTAGCTTCAAGGCGAGACTCAAGCATGTTTTTTTCATGCCCTTGTCAATTCTGAGCTTTTTAGCTTTTCACAAAGTGTTTTTCTTCAGTCTAATAGAAGGAAAGCATCCAGAATACACCTTTAAGTGTTTATTTTATCACACTTTATCAAACAGTTTTCTGTATTTTGTGAGTCATGGGTGTTTTTGGATTTATTTATGCTGTTCAACTGTATTATGGGACCTTGATCTTTCCTTCAACATATTTTGATGATTAAAAGTTTTTAAAGATTGATTTTTATTGACATTTTTTAATAATTTTGAAGTGATATATTGTGTGAGTTGTAGTTGTAAATTACACTCATTCATTTTCTTTTCGGCTTAGTTCCTTTATTAATCAGGGGTGGCTACAGCAGAATGAACCATCTACTTATCCAGCATATGTTTTACACAGTGGATGCCCTTCCAGCTGCAACCCATCACTAGAAAACACCCATACACACTCATTTACACACATATACTCCGGACAATTTAGTTTACCCAATTCACCTGTTCCAGAGCACCCAGAGCAAACCCACACCAACACGGGGAGAACATGCAAGCTCCACACAGAAATGCCAACTGACCTAGCCGGGACTCGAATCAGCAACCTTCTTGCTGCTAGGCGACAGTGCTAACCACTGAGCCACTGTGTCACCCTGATATTACCTTTAACCCCTCAGTGTTACCTTTAACCCCTCAGTAAAAACCTTTAACTTATATGTCCAAAAAAAAAAAAAAAAAAAAAAACATGACTTCATCCAATGTTCACATTCTTGTTCTTGAAATGTATGCAAGTTAGATCATATTTAATGCAATAGTGCTTAATTTGCATATTGAAACATTACAAAACACAGCAGTTCTTAACACAATCACTTAACTAGGGAAGAGTTCTGATAATTCTAGATTACATTTATGTTTACCTACATTGTCTTGCCTTAAACTTAATCTCTAACAGAGTCTTGGATGTGAAGAGCTGCTGGCTAACACATAATAATAATAATAATAATAATAATAATAATAATAATAATGTTGACCTGAAAAAGTAGAAATGATAAGTCTGAACTGCACTAGACTGATCTTGCAGCATTTAAAACTGAGAAAGAAAGGAGTGTAACAATCAATATACCTGTAGGGGGAAGTTTTAACATTCAAGACGGCCTTTTCAGGAAAATGAGCATCACTTTCTGAGACCCCCTGCTCTGCCAACCAGTCAAACCCCCCTGTGGGAGAGCAATTGCCAACCTTACTTACTTAAAATTTGCAAAAACAGGTGTCAGTGTTTTAATGATACGTTAAAATCAAATAACATAAAATAAAAAATAAGTATAAGCAAGTAAATATACAAGTTAATAAATTAATTATTAAACAAACAAAATAAATATTGAGGTGTCCCAGTATTTTAATGGCACGTTAAAGTCAAATAACATCAAATTAAAAAAAAAAGATATCAAGCAAGCAAAAAAATAAAATAAAATAGATAGATAGATAGACAGACAGACAGACAGACAGACAGACAGACAGACAGACAGACAGACAGACAGACAGACAGACAGACAGACAGACAGACAGACAGACAGACAGATAGATAGACAGACAGATAGATAGATAGATAGATAGATAGATAGATAGATAGATAGATAGATAGATAGATAGATAGATAGATAGATAGATAGATAGATAGATAGATAGATAAAACCGGCATGTTAAAAACAAATAACTTTATAATAAAAAAAAAAATTGTAAGCAAGTAAATAAATAATTATTAATAATAATAACATTTATTTATTATTAAAACAAACCAAATTAAATGATTTACTTGTGGTAGTTAAGGAGTTCCCATCCCAGTAATATTTGTCAAACTGTAGCCTGGTTGTTGCTTGCTATATGTGGGCGGAGTAATACACAGAGGTGAAGAGGCCTTTGTGAGATGTTACTGGCAAAATATTGCACGGCTATCAGCCAATCAAATTCAAGAACCAGACACAACTGTTGTATAAATGTTTAAGTAAATAAATAAATAAATATATACATATATATATATATATATATATATATATATATATATATATATATATATATATATATATATATATATATAATTTGCCTATTTAACCTAATTAACCCAGTATAGCCTTTAATTGTCACTTTTAGGATGTATAGAAGTGTCTTAAAAAATATCTAGTCAAATATTATGTGCTATCTTTATGGCAAAGATTAATAAGTCAGTTATTAGAAATTAGTTATTAAAGCTATTATGTTTAGGAATGTGTCTCCGTTAGACAGGAATTGGGGAAAAAATAACAGGGGGCTAATAGTTCAAGGGAGCTAATAATTCTGACTTCAACTGTATATTTTATTTTGATCATTCAAAACATGTGTGTGTGTGTGTGTGTGTGTGTGTGTGTGTGTGTGTGTGTGTGTGTGTGTGTGTGTGTGTGTGTGTGTGCGCGAAGTCCCTGCATTCCTCAGAGCAGTCTGCTGTACCCACTACAAGTTAAAACACGCTCCTCACACTCATCTCATCTCTCACTCTGACCAGAAAACCTCCCACAAGCCACAAGGGCAGTGACATCACTCCAAGGCCAGGACACAGAGATCGGCTGAAACACACAAAACACAGCTCTGTTCCTGGAAGAGCTTCAGCACACATGAAGACATGCACCTGTTAGAGAGCTGTGTGTGTGTGTGTGTGTGTGTGTGTAAGAGAGAGAGAGAGAGGACCAAAAAATAGACAGTACATTACTATTAGGTTGTGATATATCAGGGTACCAAAATTCAATGTCTAGCCAGCGTCTAAGGATGTTATTTTGATGTCCAATAATGACGTTGATACTTGGTTGATTTTAGGTGGTTAAAAAGTGACCAAAATCCAACATCGAGCCAACATCTTAAACCACTGCATGCATGTCGGCTAACCACTTTTGGGCAGATGTGGATGAGAGGTGTGTGGCTCAGATCGGTGTAGCTATTGTTCACATTGTTTAGGTACAGTAACATTAGGCTGGGTTATGGCCAATGCAATCTCACGGCAATTCGTAACTTTTTAATTTAGTGGCTAATTCGTACAATCTAATTCGTACAATTTAGTACAATTTGCTCATCACCTAATAACGTTGTGGTTAGGGGTGGGGATAGGTGACAATTGGATGTGCTAAGACTTTTTTCAGTTAAACAAACAGAAAATTGAAGTCATTGCGTTTGGGAACAGGGATGAGGTTCTCAAGGTGAATGCGTACCTGGGCACTAAGGGTCAAACAACAAAAAATAAGGTCAAGAATCTTGGTGTGACTCTGGAGTCAGATGTGAGTTTCAATAGTCATGTCAAAGCAGTGAGTAAATCAGCATACTATCATCTCAAAAACGTTGCAAGAATAAGATGCTTTGTTTCCAGTGAAGACTTAGAGAAACTTGTTCATGCTTTTATCAGCAGTAGGGTGGATTACTGTAGCGGCCTCCTCACTGGCCTTCCCAAAACGACAGTCAGACAGTTGCAGCTCATCACACCTGTCCTCAGGTCTTTACACTGATAGATTTTAAAGAGTTATTACTTGTCTATAAATCACTAAAAGGCATAGGAGCTAAATATACATCACAGATATGTTCACTGAATACAAACCCAACATATTCACTCAGATCTTTAGGATCAGATAAACTAGAAATTCCAAGAGTTCAGTCAGAGCATGGTGAATCTGCTTTCAGCTACTACGCCCCTCGCTGCTGGAATCAGCTTCCAGAAATAATCAGATGTGCTCCAACATTAGACATTCAAATCAAGACTGAAAACACATCTGTTTAGCTGTGCCTTTACTGAATGAGCACTGTGCTATGTCCGACAGATCCCCCTATTATGTCTTTCTTTTCTTTTTTTATTCTTTTGTAACCTGTTTTAACACATTTTAATCTGTTTTTAATCATTTTATTGTTTGTTTGTTTGTTTGTTTATTTTTATTTGTCTTTTTTTAATTCTCGTTTATGTAAAGCACTTTTAATTAACACTCTGTGTGAAATGTGCTATATAAATAACCTTGCCTTGCCTAGGTGCCAAGCCTCCTTTTTAAAATTGTACATTTTCGTACGACCGAACTCGTACGAATTAGTCACTAAACTGACAAAACGTAAAATACTTACATTTCCTCGTGAGATTCAGACCGGTTATGGCCCATGTCTTTAATCCAGTTACGGGCCACTTCAGAATCGTCATTCTTTGCAGTACTTGGGCTGAGAGAAAAGTTATTGTGTGGCCAGGAGCTGGGCCAGAAAACATTTGCTATGTGGGATGAAGGAACCAAGCATTTTTTTACAATGCAGCGGAATGAACCACCAATTACTGCAGCGGATGTCCTTCCAGCCACATAAAGTGTAGTCTTTTTTCTAAAAGAAGAAAAGCAGCACACACTGTGAAACCAACCTAGGCTCATTTTGGAAACGTAGTCCCGCGGATGTTTCTGGAGACCGCGGAATACGTCCCGGCGGGTACGTACGGCTGCAGTTTTTGTTTTCGCGAATCTGCGAGAGGCCGCTGTTGCACGCTTTTTTGCACCTCAGATGCCTCTCGCGAGTGCGGTTCGCACCCGCTCTGTTCTCGCGTGAACCCGCCGGAGGCCGCTGTCCGACTGACCGGATGATTGACTGCACGACCGGCCAATCGGCCGACTCGCCCTCCTCCTTCCCTGAACCCAACCAATTTTACAGATCCACCCGCCCACCCGCTCGCTTCCCTAAACCCGAGCAACAGTTCACAAAAGCCGTCCAAAAAAATAAAAGCCCTGATTTTTTTATTCCACCGCGTTATCCCTCTCTGCATCTCGAGCCTGCCGACGTACACGCTGAGCTGAGTGGACAAACGGGTTGCAGCGGGGAAGCCCTCCAAAAGGAGGTAAGGCAAGCGCGAAAGGGAACAGCGTCACACCGCCCCGCAGCGTTCGCTTGAAAAAAATTAACGCGGCCGTACGTACCCCTAGGGACGTAATCCGCTGTCTCCAGAAACGTCCGCGGGACTATGTTTTCAGAAAGAGCTTGGGTTGTGTAAAACATGCTGGGTTCTACACAATCGTGTTTGGAAAACATGAAGAAATTAAGTTAACTGATTCACTTTTTCCAAATATAAACAAAAACAAATAAGTTGTCCCCCAAAAAACTCAAGAATTGTGTTGCTTCAGCTCATTTTAACTAAGTATCAATTTCGTGAATACATCCCAAACACTAAAACTGCTTCTTCACTGTCCTCTACGGTTTGCCTGTTGACCACCTGCGATCAGAAAAGCTCCAAAAAAACTCTGTCAACCCCTCGAACTGCATCACAGACTGAAGAAAACACCTGTCCAGACAATCCAAACCACCTGCTGCTCAATCTCTCCAGCAGCTCCACACATGAGAGAAACACACCCTACAGTCACCTTACTCTCACATTCCTCAGCTCGGAGATCTTACAGCCTGGAGCGCAGACTCTATCAGTGAACATCTACACTGAGGAGCCAATCAGGTCAAATCACTGCTTATCCTCACTAAAACATTCCTGCAACTAATGTCTTAGCAAGCGACATCTGAAACCCTCAGTCTTGTTTACACGCTACCCTGTTGATTCATGAAGATGTCTAATTGTTTTTTGTTGTGGGATATAATCGGTTAAGTTGTGAGGTATAGCTAAACATCATGCTTAATGTGAATGCAGGTCTCCTTAAAATGAGTTGAAACGTTTTCACCTTGTCATGTCTTGCTTTTTCTTTTTTCTGAGCTTTTAAAAATAGTCTTCATTTTTGTTTTGTATTAAAATGACGGAACAGAGATATGCATTATAAATGCTGATGCTTTTAAGCGTTAACATGCTGCTTGTTTTAATTTAAATGAAATACACATCAATCAGGAGTTAAATGCTCATATTTCCTAATCAGCCGAATATCAACATAATTATAATGCTGTACTTACATTGTCAAACATATCAAATGATTTTTGTTTTGGAGCATTTTTCGTGTGTGTGTGTGTGCGTGTGTGTGTGTGTGTTCTGCATAGGTGTGTTTGATACTGTGTCTTGTTGCCACCACCTGGTGTAGTGATGTGGTGCACCTGTACTGCAATAAAGCTGTTATTTATAATGTTTATAATCTCTCTAAACTATCAGATAATAAAACTATCACATGTTTATGGGGCTCTTTCATATAAATTATTATATAATAACAGGCTTAAAAAAAAGATACAGACTGTTTTTATGAAAAGATTTGTCCTTTTCACAACATTATATGGTGATCACACTTACAGTTGACGAATGTTCTGTTTATTATTTCATTTTGTAAAACATTAAATATAATTGAATTATATAAATACCTTAAAAATAAAATATTAATAATAATAATAATAATAATAATAATAATAATAATAGTAAAGAAGATCATTATAAACTTATATAACATTATATACTATACAACACCAGACAGGCAGTGGCTAGCACTGTCGTCTGACAGCAAGAAGGTCGCTGGTTCGAGACAAAACTGGATCATTTGGCATTTCTTTGTGGAGTTTGCATGTTCTCTAGGCCTGAGCGGTAATATGGTATACCCCGGTATCTAAAAATAGCAACGGTATCAATTTCAATACCATTATACCATAATAAAAACAATGCACTTATATAGGAGACAAGTAATAAATATTAAATATTATTTATTTAATGGCTAAAGATGCATATGTGTAGTCGTCATCACAAGACCAAGTGATCGGGTCTCAAAAAATACAACTTCTACAGTTTGGCAGTATTTCAGGTTTCGACCAAACAAGAAGGGAGAGGCGGTAAATATGGACGATTGTTTTTCTTGTGAAATTCCCAATAAGTTTCTTAAGATGTATCCATATTAGTGGTTTTATTTGATTTTAGTGATTTTATTTTTAATTATTTTTATTAAAATTATATTTTTTTATAATAATACATAACATATTTTTATTTAATAATAAAAATTATTATTTAATTAATTAACAAATTAGATTTAAAAATATAATATAAAATGCAATAAGAGTATTACTGTCTCTTTTGATCAATAAATCCAGCATTTGGGCGCTTCGCTAAAAATAAATACATTAAAAAATCTTACAAACTCCAAAATGCATTAACTAGAACAAATTATTTCCAAATTTAAATCAAACTGACTTGTAATCTCAACTCTCTTATCCTAATAAAGGCGGAAAAAACTTCCTTCTGTGTGATTTATGACCATTAAAAAAGTCCCCACAAGGTCAAATTTACTGGTATATGGCTAAACTTGTAGGGATAGTTTGTCCCCAGAAGGTAAGGAATACATGATAGACACACAGTTCCTCTGCTATTTACACATTCACCTGTGTCAAACACACCTTCATCATATATCTCAACAGACGATGAAAGGCGATCATCTGGAGTCTGAATGTGTTTGTTTTGTGTGTTTCTGCTGACGGTCATGGTGACCTTTACAGTCACAGCATTGTCTGAACACAAAGACTAAGTGTTTCCTATTAGCTCTGTATCTTCTCTGACTCGAAATGAGATTGTGCTGATATTGAGGCCTATTAATCACATGTACTGAAACATTGGGCGAAGATTCAGTGTGTAACCTTTTCTGTTGTTTCCACAAAATATTTTCTGGAAAAATAAAAGGAAACAGATATAAAACTAAAGCTTCCACTCAAAGACTCTTACAAACAATATAAATTATAATATAGTGATAATCATTTCAGAAAACGATTCATTAATAATCATTTAAATAAATTTAAAAAGTCCTAAAGTATTAAATAAATGGTTAAATGTTATTTTAAGGTGTCTTTGTTACAGTGTAACTATTCATTTAATGACCGAGTTACAGTAATTAATTGCATGTGATTAGGGTTGGCGACGCAGTGGCGCAGTGGATAGCACGTTCGCTTCACAGCAAGAAGGTTGCTGGTTCGATCCTCAGCTCAGTTGGTGTTTCTGTGTGGAGTTTGCATGTTCTCCCTGCATTCGTGTGGGTTTTCTCCGGGTACTCTGGTTTCCCCCACAGTATAAAACACACTGTGTGTGTGTGTGTGGATGTCCGCTGGATAAAAAAGGGCATCCGCTGCGTAAAAACTTGCTGGATAAGTTGGCGGTTCATTCTGCTGTGGCGACCCTGGATTAATAAAGGGACTACGCTGACAAGAAAATGAACGAATGAATGATTAGGGTATGACGATGCAGTGGCGCAATAGGTACTGCTGTCAACTTACAGCAAAAAGGTCACTGGTTCGAGCCTCGGCTGGGTCAGTTGGTGTTTCAGTGTGGAGTTTGCATGTTCTCCCTGCATTTGCGTTGGTTTTCTCCGGGTGCTCCGGTTTCCCCCACAGTCAAAGGACATGTGGTACAGGTGAATTGGGTAGGCTAAGTCGTCCATAGTGCACAAATGTGGATGTTTTCCAGAGATTGGTTGCGGCTGGAAGGGCATCCGTTGCGTAAAACATAAGCTGGATAAGTTGGCGGCTCATTCCACCGTGGCGACCCCGAATTAATAAAGGTATTAATCCAAAAAGAAAAGAATGAATGAAAGACTAGGGTTAGATTGTGAGTTAGGTTTAGGCTTAGTTGCTTGTATTACACACAATTAATCGCAATTATAATAGCAAGTAACGTGGAAGGCCCTTACAACAAAGTGTTAGCTTAATTATTTAATAATGAATATGAATAAATTTTTTTAATTAATCGTCAAAGCTAAAATTCTCAATGAAACAAATACATTCAAATGCAAAGTATAAAGTGTGCAATTAAAATATAACTATATATTCATTAAAGATATTAAAATGGTCATGTAACTTGTTTGTAAGAAACCTATAGATTTCGTTCTAATATTTAATAATGTGAGCAAGCAACAATGATAATATAAAGAAATCTTTCTCACCTTTTAGAATAATTGTGTAACAAGGACAAATATTCATCTCTGCATGACAGGAATACATTGGACTCAAAAATATATTAAATACTGTACATTAATAATACTATACTAGTTGTATCCTATACTACTGTATTTTTTTTTTATAATAAATTCATCATTTGGGGGTTTCACTAAAAAAAAAAGTTAAAAATCATACAAACTCAATACTTTAATTACAGGAAAAGACCCTTTTCAACTTTAAATCAAACTTCCAAAGGCACACAGCCACTAATTTACTGTGACAAAGCAAATTTTGATAAATCCAAAGTAATTCATGCAACATTACAAGGTTTCCTTACAACAAAATACAAGATTCCAGCAACAGGATTTGTCTGTCTGCACCAAACAAGAAACATCAGAAACATTTAAATACTACACTCCCATGAAATAGTAAGGGTTATAATCTAATTCATACATATTTTACCTATTTAACATTATCAAAAGTAGGCTACGTGACTGACGTTGTTAGTTTGCATGGAGGCACTTACTTTCATTTTCAAACCGATTGCTAAAGTTAGTTACTTAATTTTCAAAATCTGAGGTGAACTATCCGCTGCGGCTTTCAGTAGTATGGCAATAAATGTCACGTTAGATGGTGTTCAAACTCACATTGACAGAATTTAACACGGATTAATACACTTATGGTGTAGTTGCATTGAAATGTGAGTCATTGCTCCTTTTATAGGCTACTTTCCATTACCAAAACCAAAATAATCCAGTGTTGATAGTGCTATCATGGACTAAATGCTCAAAATAAACCACAGGATTCACTGCATTATGAATAACCAGCCCTATTCTGATCCGTCAACAAAACGCGATTTTTTAAAAAGGTTTTATTTCTTTGCCGTTTTGTAGCGGACGCTTATTTACGGGCGATTGCGAGTGGTGAGATTCCCTCAGAAATGAGGAGCAGTCGCCAGGAAGACTGATGGGCTTTTCTCAATGGTGTGTCTCTGCACTTCCTGTTTGGCATGATATCAAAAAGTGGGAAGTTACTGAGTCTGCAACGAGCCTGCCAATACTGGAACAATCCAGCTGTGTGTGTGTGTGTGTGAGAGAGAGAGAGAGATAGAGCGAGATAGAGACAGCCTAGTGGTTTTAGAAAACACTTGAACACCTCTCAAATGTATTTCTGGTGAGTTTTATGTATTATGAACATGCTGCAGTAAATTTTCCAGACATTTTGCATGGTGTATCTTTTGTTTGATCATTCTTGATTTACACATCAGTTAGTTTGGAATTGATTTGGAAAAATCTGCATATTATCATAATTGTGTATTATAACAATTATGTTTTTTATTGAATTATTTAAATCTAATTGAGTATAGTAATTCCACATTTATATCTCTTAATCCCAAGTAGGCGCATATATATTTCACAATTCTGAGTTTACATTTAAAAATGTAAACTCTTCACATTGCAATTGAGTTTATTTCTTAAAATTTTCTATCACCACAATTTTAAGGTTATATTATACAATTCACAAATTTCAATGTTTTATCGAAGAATTTCTTTACAAATTACTTTTTATCTTGCAGTTCCCAATTTTTGTATCTAAATATCCACTTCTTATTGAATATTTTATCTTGCAATTCCGACTTTATATATTTCCAACTTTGTATCTTCCAATTCAGAGTTTATAGCTTGCAGTTTTGAGTTTATATCTAACATTTCTGGCTTTATATCTCACAATTCTGACTTTTTCTCTTACAATTCCAAATTTTTGCTTCTACCCAGCAGGCACATGTCATAAGACATTAATATTCATTCATTCATTCATCATTTATTTTATTTTCAGCTTAGTCCCTTTATTAATCAGGGGTCACCACAGTGGAATGAACAGCCAACATATCCAGCATATGTTTTACATTGCAGATGCCCTTCTAGCTGCAACCCAACACTGGGAAACATCGATACACTCTCATTGACACTCATACACGATGGCCTATTTAGTTTATTCAATTCACGATTAATAGCACAGTGTTTTTGGCAACCCAAGCTCATTCTGGAAACGTAGCCCCGTGGATGTTTCTGGAGACCGAGATTTACTTGGCCGGAGGTACGTATGGACACGTTTAGTTTTTTTTGAGCGAACGCTGCGGGGCAATGTGGCGCCGCTCCGCTACTCCTCTTCGCGCTCGCCGGCCGACGGCTCGCCTCCAAGTGGAGGGCTTTCCCGATGCAACCAGTTTGTTCGTCTAGTTGACCGTTGCGTCGGCGGAGCAGAGGCCCCGGAGGAGGAGCCGGCCGCGGGGACGACGACCGGGATCGAGTCCGGGGAACAGCGGTTCCAGAAATCAGGTAAGATGAAAAACAGAATTCGAAAAATAAGGGCGAGAACGCGGCGGGATCCGAAAACGCGGTCGAAATCGAAGACGACGGCTTTTGCAAACCGTCGCTCGGGTTTAAGGAAGGAGGGGGAGGAGGAGGAAGAGGAGGGCGGCCGGGTCGGCCGATCCGGTGGCTTTTTGCGCGAGAACAGCGCAGGCGCGAACAAGAGGCACATGAGACGCGAAAAAACGCGCACAGCGGCCTCTCGCGGATCCGCGAAAACAAAAACCGCTCGAATACGTACCTCCCGGGACGTATCTCGCGGTCCGCAGAAACGTCCGCGGGGCTATGTTTCCACAATGAGCACGGGTTGGTTTTCGGATTTGTAGGGGAAACCAGAGCACCCAGAGGAAACCCACGTAAACAAGGGGAAAACATGCAAACACCACACAGAAATGCCAACTGACCCAGCGAACCAGTAACCTTCTTACTTTGAGGCGACAGCGCTAACCACTGCGCCATTGTGCCTTCCCCATAAGACATAAGTATTAAGTTAGATTTAGGTTGTGATATCAGGTGAACAAAATTGTATGTCTAGCCAGCGTCTAAGGACAATGTTATTTTGCTGTCAAATAATAACGTCAAATATTGGTGATATTTGGTGGATTTTAGGTTGTGTTGGTGACCAAACTCCAATGTCGAGCCAACATCCAAAACCAACGTCATATTGACTTTAAATACTGAGATTTATTCGTCAGGTATGACAACCACAATCTAACGTCTGATAGACGTCATAGTGGGAACATCCACAAAACGTCTAGCTGTAACATCATTAGATGTTAATATTTGGTTGATTTTCAGTTGTGTTGGACTGTGACCAAAATCCAACGTCGAGCTAACATCTTAAACAACGTCATATTGACGTCAAATACTGTTATTTATTCGTCTGGTATGACAATCAAAATTCAACTTCTGATAGACGTCATAGTTGTAACGTCAAAACAACATCAAGCTGTAACATCATTAGACGCTGATATTTGGTTGATTTTAGGTTGGACATCGACGTCAGCCCGATTTTAATTTCCAAACAAAATGCAATGTCCCCACAATGTTGGGGTACAACATCAATCTAACGTAATGCTGACCTCCTGTGCCTGCTGTGTAAATATTCAGTTTAAATCTTACTATTCTGAATTTCTATCTTAATAGGTAGGTAGGTTATTTTATCTATACCCGAAGGTAGATTTGGTTTGCAGTCAAGAGTCCTCATCTCACAACACTGCCACACAAAGCAACTCACACAGTAACAACAACAAATGCACATTAAGACATAAAAAGTAAACATAAAGAATAAATAAATAATCACTTTAACTTTAAGTGTCCACCCCCCCTCCCCCAAGTAAATATTTAAAATTATCTAAAATAAACAGGTCACTTAAACATCTCTGCTTTAGTCTATGCCTCATTTACATGTCTAATGGCTGCTGGTATGAAACTATTTTTGTATCGTTTCGTTTTACAGTTTACAGCTCGTTTACAGTAATATTCAGAGTTTATTATAATTACAAGTTTATATCTTGCAGTTTCGAGTTTATGTCCTGCAGATCTCACTAGCTGACTTTTTATTTTGCAATTCCAAATTTATATCTAAAAATATTCCAAGTTTATATCTTACAGTTGCAAGTTATATCTTGGTATTCTGCATTTGTATCTCATAATTACGACTTTTTTATCCCACGATTCTGAGTTTATTTCTAACAATTAAGTTCATTTCCAACACAATCTCACGGCAATTCGTAACTTTTTCATTTAGTGGCTAATTCGTATGAATTTGTACGATCTAATTCGTACAATTTAGTACGATTTGCTTATCCCCCAATGACGGTTGGGGTTAGGGGTGGGGTTAGGTGCCACGCCTCCTTTTTAAAATCGTATCATTTCGTACGACTGAAATCGTACGAATTCGTACGAATTAGCCACTAAACTGGCAAAACGTAAAATACTTACGTTTTCTCGTGAGATCAGGCTGTCATTTCTCATAAATTTGACATTTTAAGAAGTCTGTGAAAGCTTGTTTCCACCGTGGATTTAAAAAATAAATCAATGAACTATAAATTCTGTGCTAATTTTTCAGAACTGCAACGTTACATTTTACAAATGCATTTTTTTGCATCTTTTACAGATGTGTATTTATTTTACATAGTGGCGAGTTCAAATCTATGCAACTTAATAAATTCTTTCACTATTGTTATTGCATTTTTGATCAAATAAATGCAGCCTTCAACTTCTTTTAAAGATCTCCAAAAATCGAACACTTTTGACTTCTATAGAATATAAATGTTAGAATAAACTTCTTCCACGCGTAATCCTGAACATAACCGGATACATGCGATTGCATTTGTGTACAAGCACATTTAAAGTTATACGCAAGTCTGTGATTTCTTTAACAAGGCACTAATGTCCCTGCCGCAGTCAGTGAGATGTATTCTCGACTCCATGCGCAGCAATCGCTCGCTCTGTCTTGCTCTAATTGTTTCCAGATTTGTGTGGGAGGTCAAGCCCCACAGTGCGCGGCCCTGCCAAGTTTATAAACACTGCAACGTTTCCAGATGGCCAGCGGCTCCAGCCTGGCTAGCAGGTTGATTGGGTGCAGAATAATAGCAGGTGGAGAACAGACAATGAATTCCTTGACACTTTAGACCTTCGCTCACACACTCAACAGCAGTTTTTAGAAGTTGTTTTTTTCAGAAATAACCATTAGAAGCCTCCGGCGCTTCTCAGCATGGCATTTAGCGCATGGAGATTTTCAGATTTCCTTTAACCTTCCACTAACTACCTGACTTTTAAAGTTACTTCATGAATTGTGTGCATTTATTTATGTGTTTTTAATTATATGCTAGTTTTTGGAGCTAGTGCGCTGAAATAATTTTTTTTTTTGCAAACTATTTATGTGGGCTGAATTTAAGGAAACCGAATATAAAATTTTGTAATGATTAACTTAATTTGTTTGTTAAATTCAGCCTATATAAATTGTTTGCAACCACTTACTTTAAAATTTTTTTTGTAAATATTAATTAATCTTTTTTTTTCAGTGTGCGCACTTTTAAAAAAAGTCAAATACAACTAAATAAGGTCTCAAATTATGTTTTTTCGATTAAAATATCAGATTTAAGCTCTTAAAAGTGTGAATAATATAATAAAAGAGTGTTAATTCTACTTAAAGGGTTCTCCTAATGCACAGTTCAACATTTATTTATGGATTATTTTACAAAAAATGAATACAGCAATATAAGCTCTTAAATGAGGTTTTTTGAGATTAAAATATTTGATTTCAGTTTGTAATGACATTTATGTATTATTTAATTTAATGTTACAGTTTTATAGCTAGTGTGCACTTTTAAAAATAATTTTAAATACAGCAAAAAAAAAAGTCTCAAAACATTTTTTTAAGATTAAAATATTCGATTTAAGCTTTTAACAGTGTGAATAATATAATATATGAGTGTTTCTGCAATTTAACAGTCTCTCCTAATGCAGCAGGATGTAAAAAACACATCTGGACCTTTGCTTACATATAATTTAATTTAATACAACAGTTTTTCAAAATAAGGTCTCAAATTAAGTTTTTTAGATTAAAATATTGGATTTCAGTTCTTAAAACTGTGAATATAATGAAAGAGTGTTTATGCAACTTAAAAGGTTGCAACAGGGTGTAAAAAAAACTGTTCCACATTTATGTATTTTTTTATTTAATGTCACAGTTTTGTAGCAAGTGTGCACTTTCAAAAACCATTTCAAATACAGCAAAAAAAAAAAAGTCTTTTTTTTAGATTAAAATTTTATTTAAGCTCTTAAAAGTGTGAATAATATAATATAAGAGTGTTTCTGCAACTTAACCTGCTCTTCTAATGCAGCAGGATGTAAAAAAAACACATCTGGACATTTGCTTGTATATCATTTAATTTAATACTACAAGTTTTGCAGCTAGTTTGCACTTTCATAAACAAAACCAAACACATCAAAATAAGGTCTCAAATTAACTTTTTCCACATTAATGTGTTATTTAATTTAATGTTACAGTTTTGTAGCTAGTGTGCACTTTCAAAAATCATTTCAAATACAGCAAAAAAAAAGTCTCTTTTTTTTATTAAAAAATTATATTTTAATTCTTAAAAGTGTGAATAATATAATTAAAGAGTTGTTTATACAACTTAACTGGTTTTCCTAATGCAGCAGGGTATAAAACACATTTGCACATATTTACACTAACCTTCCAAGTTGGATTATTTAAAGGGATGCTTTAAACAAAAGTACAAATTAAGGGATCATTTATTTTCCCTCGGGTGTCTTTATTCTGCAGCAGAACATTGACGCAGAAATTTAGATGAAACTTTGGTCCTTGGTGATTTATTAAGTGCAATTTAATGGATACTGCTGATTTGATAATCAAAAAAGGCTGAATTATATTGATACCCATGGTTTCTAATGATACATTGTGGTCTTATAAAATGAAATGATCAGTCTGTGAATGAAACGGGAATTATTTACAGCATTATTACCTACATAAGACCTCAAGGTATTGACAGAAGCCAAATGTATTATTTTTGTTTTGCCTGGTTTTTGTTTGTTTGTTTTGTTAGTCATTTCGGCTAAAACTTGTCTGATACACTGATAAAAAAAAAAAAAAACTTTTCAAATGCAGAAATCTGATATATGGTCATACGGTACATGAAGATAAATAATTTATATATATATATATATATATATATATATATATATATATATATATATATATACACACACACACACACACACACACACATATATATACATATATACATACATATATATGTGTGTGTATATATATGTGTGTGTGTGTGTGTGTGTGTATATATTTATATATATTTATATATAATTATTTATCTTCATGTACCGTATGACCATATATCAGATTTCTGCATTTGAAAAAAAAAAATTTATTAGTATATCATATATATATATATATATATATATATATATATATATATATATATATATATATATGTAAATATTTGTCACTCTATTGGATCAAATGAATGTACAAATGACAATTTCTGCAATATTTTGAAATACATGTTGCATACATATATCTTTATATCTGTGAAAGGTAAAAATGAATGTTAAATATGTGATTTGCATATATTGGCATATATCAGACTTCTGTTTTGTTCTAGTTAATACTTATAATTAACTGTAACTTTAAACCATCTTTAGATAGATAGATAGATAGATAGATAGATAGATAGATAGATAGATAGATAGATAGATAGATAGATAGATAGATAGATAGATAGATAGATAGATAGATAGATAGATAGATAGATAGATAGATAGATAGATAGATAGATAGATAGATAGATAGAAAGAGCAGATGTGGCTGTGGTTTGTCTGAACGTGTGATATAACATCTTTTTTAAGTAGTGATTCATAGCTCGGCTCATATATTCCATACGGTCTCGTATCGCATGAGAATCACATCATAAAATCGTGCTGACACTTGAATCTGTCACCAGTTCATCCAGACGATTCCTTCACGAACGAGGCCTTTTCCCCCTCCTTTAATGTCACGCACGTCTGGATGCCTGACACGACTGGAGGAACACACTCGTCTTTGAACAGTGAGATTTTTATCAAGAAAAGCGGATTGTTCTTTCCTAATCCAGGAGTCTGATTTATAGCATTTGCATAGAAACCTTCCTAAAAGTGAATCTACGCCAGAATATATTTTTATTCATTTATTTATTAATGATTATAGCTTTTCCAGTACCAGGGTGTGGCCGAAAGGATATCCGCTGCATAAAACATATGCCGGAATAGTTGACGGTTCATTCCGCTGTGGTGACCCCTGATAAATAAGAAACTAGGCTGAAAGAAAATGGATGAATGAAAAAAACTCATATGATGATTTTAAGTAGTTCAATTAAGTCAATTTCAAAGTTAAATAAGTTTACTTAGAGTTTACTTACATCTGCGCACATTCTCTTCTCAATTTAGTTTTTTTAGAAAGCTTTTGCATGCAGAGCAAAATCCTCTGAGTAATATTTACTATTATATTATACAGTATTTAGTCCCCTGAGTTAAAGTTACTCAAGTTAATGAGACAATGAAAGGATTAAGCTGCGGTCACACTAGAGTTTGAGCTTGCGAAATGCTGTAGTATGTCGCTGCGAAAAGGGGCGGGATTAAACAAGATGACTAGACATTTAAAAAGCGATTGATTGGTCTATATTTGAAATTTCAGTCCAGAAGTCATCAGTTGGTGTCAAGTGATGCAATTTCACAGATCAGGGTCTACCAAGCTTGAACTTTGCAACGCAGCGAACTGCGAAACTTGTCCCACGAGCTTGGGTTTCCGCTCTGCATTCACGTGCATATGAATGGAAGTCTATGGGGAAAAGATCCAGTGTGACCTCAGCTCAGTTGAGTGATGATTGAGCACTGATGATGAACACCTGCTGTTAATAAGCAGAAATACAGAAGAGAAACAAAACTACAACTGACTTTAGTCACAGCCTTAGATACTACGCCCCTCACTGCTGAAAATGATCAGATGTGCTCCAACATTAGGCACATTCAAATCGAGACTGAAAACATATCAGTTTTTTTAATCCTTTTTATTATTTGGTTTTATTTTTCTTATACTTGTCTCTTTTATTCCTGTTTAGGTAAAGCACTTTGAATTGTCACTGTGCATGCGCGAATGGCACTCGCGAAAAATATTTGAGATCTCAAAATGTGTACACAGTTTCCTCTGGTGATTTAACGAAAACAAAAACAAAAAAAGCGTAGTTCCTAGGACATACTTAGCGCTCTCCAGAAATGTATACAGGGTGTTTTCAGAATAAGCCTGGGTTGATTTTGGGTATTATTTTCAGGTGCTGCATGTTACCATATACAGCAACAAAGTTCCTTGATTATTACGCCAGAATGAGATTATAGTTCCTAGCCATATCAACCTTAAAGATAGCAACTTTTCATTTTTAATCAGTCTTAGAGTAATTTAACTACAGAAGAGGCAAGCTATATATATATAAAAAATATCGAAATTATTTTTAAAAATGTTTGAGCGAGATGCTAATGGTCTAATCCGATTTAATGATTCATGCTATGCTAAAAGCTACTCTTTTACCAGTAGAGTTGTCACAATACTGGAATTCGGTACCAATCGGTACATAAATTTTTAAAAAGTCTATTTCTCACTAACATTTGAGAGCTGTGGAGCACAACAGCACTGATTTGCCATTGTGTTCATGTGTCACAACGCAATCTCAAGGCAATTCGTAACTTTTTGATTTAGAGGCCAAATCGTATGAATTTGTACGATTTAATTCGTACAATTTAGTACGATTTGCTCATCACCCAGTGATGGTTGGGGTTAGGGGTGGGGTTGGGTGCCACGCCTCCTTTTTTTAAAATTGTACATTTTCGTATGACTGAACTCGTACGAATTCGTACGAATAAGCCACTAAACTGACAAAACGTAAAATACTTACGTTGCCTCGTAAGATCAGGCTAGAAATGCTCCAGAATGCAGCAGCACGAGTGGTCTTCAATGAACCTAAACGAGCACATGTCACTCCGCTGCTAGTCCGTTTGCACTGGCTGCCAGTTGCTGCTCGCATCAAATTCAAAGCTCTGATGTTTGCCTACAAAGTGACTTCTGGCCTTGCTCCATCTTATCTGCTCTCACTTCTGCAGATCTATGTGCCCTCCAGAAACTTGCGTTCTGTGAATGAACGTCGCCTCGTGGTTCCATCCCAAAGAGGGAAGCAATCACTTTCGCTCACGCTCAATCTGCTCAGTTGGTGGAATGAACTCCCTAACTGCATCAGAACAGCAGAGTCACTCGCTATTTTCAAGAAACGACTAAAAACTCAACTATTTAGTCTCCACTTCACTTCCTAATCTGCAATTGCCTCTCTGAATATCACACTAACTGTACCCAAAAAAAAAAAAAAAAAAAAAAACTAATACTACTAACACTTCCCTGAAACTTGCCTATAGCACTTATTCATTGTTGCTCTTATAGTTGTGTAAATTGCTTCCTTGTCCTCATTGGTAAGTCGCTTTGGATAAAAGCGTCTGCTAAATGACTAAATGTAAATGTAAATGACTGTGATTGTCATTAATAAGACAGTAAACAGCGGTGAGTTCGGTGAACCAATGACCTTCACAGCCAATCACAGTCATTTTTGTTGAGCACGTAAACACAATGACAAATCAGCGGTGTTTAAGATCATGCTCAACAGCGCTTAAATGTTTACTGGAAATGAACGTATCGTGGCAACACTACTCACCAGACCCAGAGATCCACTAAATGGATTCAAAAGTGGTAGAACTCAATAGTTTAACTTTAGAGGGGTTGTAAAACGATCCTTTTCCAAAAAAAAAGAAAGAAAAGTGTAGTGTTCCTTAAAGTCTGATTTTGATTGTAATGTAATAACTTGCACCTTATGTAAAGCTACTTTGCAATGATAATCATTCTGGAAAGCACCATACAAATAAACCTGAATTGAATTGAATTAGATAAGCTCCTCAGAACAGCCTTTAGGAGTGAGGGAAGGAAAAGAGGAGGAATGGGAATGGAAAAGTGAGGTTTGGGGAGCTCCTTTCATCGACTGCGGTGTGCTACACTTGTTTTAGCCAAAGCGCCCCCCTCACTTCCACCTTAAATCTCTCTCTCTCTCTCTCTCTCTCTCTTTCGGTCTAGCAGACTCCAGATGTGCCGTGGCTCCAGTGTGGCTGACATATACAGTAAATCGGCATCTGAGGGCTCGTCAATCTGCGGGGCACCGATGGAGTGCGGTCCCGCCTCCTACTCGCCGCCGATGCCGTGTCCCGCCGGGGGAAGTTTGGATGACGGAGATCCCGAGAGCTTTGAGGGGGTTTGTGGACAGCGCAATCAAAAACCAGAAGCCAAGAAACTTTTTCAGAAAGAGTCTGAAGGAGAACTGTGTACCACAAAGCAACAACCCACTTACAAACACACTAATAACACTGTAATACACTTAATATTAGCAGTTTTGTCAAAAATATGTCCAAAAAAACGTTTGTTTCATAAAGTAGTACTTTAGTGGGTACTATAGAATTACTTCATGCTTTAATAAACTGATATTCTTTGATATACTGATATACCAACACAATATCAAGGAAATTCGTAACTTTTAGTGGCTAATTTGTATGAATTTGTACAACCTCATTCATACAATTTAGTACAATTTGCTCATCCCACAATAATGATTGAGTTTAGGGGTGGGGTTGGGAGCCACGCCTCCTTATAAAATCTTACATTTGCATACAAATTAGCCACTAAACTGACAAACCGTAAAATAGTTACGTTTCCTTGTGAGATCAAAGTTGCATACACTGTAAAAACTGAAAACTTAAATTACTTCATCTTGTTAAAACTACATGGATTAATTAGTTCCCATTTATTTTGGTTTTCGGTAATAAAAACGCTGGAAAAACTTTATTCTTTTACTGTAAGTGTAAATTATTTAAGTTGATCCGATGATGCTTTTTGCAGTGTATTTTGATGTGAAATCAAAGTTTACAATGTTTATTTTGCTAGCGCACATGGTTATTGTTAAGTTAATCAATTAAAAAAAAAATGTTTTGGTAATCTTCAATCAAGTCTGATCATTTGCAAATAAAGCCCCAATCCCTAGTCCGTTTTAGTTGAAAATACATCAACATACTGAAATAAGTCTCAGTAACTTCATGCAAATAATTATATTTTTGCCTTCAGCTTCAGCTTATAACTAGTTAATAATCCATTAATAAACTGTTGGTTAAGGAGTTATAAATGACTTAAATAAAAGTTAAGAGTTTGTTAATTATTTCTAACTGTGCTTTATAGATAGCCAATAGATAACTTACAAGCTCTTAAGGCTGATTTATACTTCTGCGTCAAACGCCGACGTATGCTACGGCGCTGACGCATAGCCCTTCGCCCTGGCCTTCGGCGTCACTGACGTGCACCTCTCAAAAAATGTAACTACACGTCGCAACAAACGCGTAGCGCAAGCTCTGTGATTGGTCGGCTTGGTAGCGCTGACGAGTCTGGCGAATGGTGCGAGCCCAATGTAGCGATTGTTTACAAGCGTGGAGTCCTGTGAAGGAGCTGTTTTGTGTTTACCTCATAGTTAAAGTTGTTGCACGTCCGCCGGTTCCTGCCTCAAAATGAGCGCGTTTGAGCCACTTGTACATCCAGGAAGTGTTCAGGAAACGCAAAACAGCGGTGAAGAAACTCGACACAGAGGAGCATTAACATCTCACTGCCAACTAGTGTTTCAGAAGTGTTAATGCAGACCAACAGGGACAGCGCGCAGAAGTATAAATGCACAGCTACGCGTGTTGCATGCGCCGTGGGTCACGCTGGTCACTTGACGCAGAAGTATAAATCAGGCTTTAGTTAACAAGTTCTAAATGACTTGTTAAGTGTATTTTAATGATTTAAAACCATACCTAATAAATTATTATTAGATCATGAACAAGCTGTTAGTAAATTACTTACTAAAGACTTGCTAAGTATCAGGTTATGGTTTATATATGTTATTGGGACGTTATTCTAAAGTTGCAACTATTTTTTATTTATTAACTGTTAGTAAATGGGGAATAGTTGCAACTTTAGAATAACGTCCCATACCCTGACCTATTTAAACCCCTCAACTATAAAAGTTTTGCAAATTTTACATCTCAAAAAGCACTATCTAGCAAGGTTTTTAACTGGTTTGATTGATAGGGACACATAAAATGTCCTCATAAACCATGTTTACATTGTAATATCCATGTCATTACACATTTGTGCCCTTAAACTTGCCCTAACACACACACACACACACACAAAAACATGCCACATGAAAATCATCCATGGTTATTTTTATCCGCAATGTGACAATCTTTATCGAAAAAATGCTTTAGGAATCGCGCAGTTTCACATTGCTGATTTATTTCATACAGAATTTACATCCTCATTAATGTATAGGAAAATATTTTCACACTCTTAAAGTGCGCCCATAGAAACGGTCTCAAGACTTTCATCACCCACTTCCAGACGTAAATCGCTCATCGGAGTGTGAACATTTAGCGTCCGCATCGTTCGTTCGGTAACCTCACACTCTTGTGCAGATCCAAACTGTTAACTCCTCCGCTCCAGACCAAACCAGACAAACCTCAGGGACAGATCAGGGCGAAAGAGCAGAAAAAAACCCACCGAAAAACAAATGTTCTCTTTCAAACAAGACAATAAACAGAGGGAATGAGAGCGCTCGGATATTTCAACACAACTATAAACACACTAGAGACTTGGAATTGACCAAGAATTGGGCAATGCGTCAATGGCAGGGAGAGCTGGAAAGATTGAGAAAGAATTGTGCTGATGTTAGATAAAAAAAAAGGTTTTGGAGGAGAAGGTTAAGGCGTCCACAGAGCGGCGGACACTGCGAACTTGACAAATGCGAAAAAATATGTTAAATGTAATTATAGGAGTTGAGTCAGAGACGCAAAATTAGGATTGTGTGTGCAGCGGTGAGAGCTTGTGTGCGTCTGCTTCTGCGATAAGAGCACTTACTGGGATTGACTCAAAGCCTGGGAAAATGAGTGGGCTGGAATGTATGAAGAAACAGCATCTGTGCGCACACACATACACACACGTTTGGCCATATATAAAGTAAAGTCTAGTAGTTTACTGTACACAAATTTGAACGCAAAAATATAAAAATATTTTTATTTAAATGTATTAAATTTTTCAATGGGACATCATGGTGGCACAGTTTTGTCAGAAGGTTGCTGGTTCAAGCCCTGGCTTGGTCAGTTGGCATTTCTGTGTGGAGTTTGCATGTTTTCCTCATGTTCGTGTGGGTTTCCTCCAGGTGTTCTGGTTTCCCCCACAGTCCAAACACATGCGCTGTATGAATCGGGTAAGCTAAACTGGCCGTAGTGTATGAGTGTGTATGGATGTTTCCCAGTGATGGGTTGCATTATTTTCTTTAGTTTGACTTAAATAAAAGCAGTTTTTTTTTTTTTTTATCAATATTTAAGATCAATATTTTTTATTGTCTAAAGAACAAGCTACTGTTATCCAATGACTTGCTTAATTACCCTAACTTGCCTAATTAAGCATTTAAATTGCACTATATGCCAAGTATACTAGTATCTTACAAAATAAGAAGTAAAATATTACTGACTCTCCTCATGGCAAAGACAAAAGAAATTAGGGACATTAATATATTTACTAAAATACACTACCTGCAAAAGTCTTGTCGCTGATTCCAGTTGTAAGAGCAACAAATAATAACTTTACTTCTAGTTGATCAGTTGGAAAAGATGAATCATCTGTTGAACTGCATCCCAATCATTACAAATACTAAAGACCTATTGGAACCTGCATGGACCCAAGATTTTCACAGATATCAGTCAAGTTTGGTGAAGGACAATCATGGTTTGGGGTTACATTCAGTATGGGGGTGTGCGAGAGATCTGCAGAGTGGATGGCAACATCAACAGCCTGAGGTATCAAGACATTTGTGCTGCCCATTACATTACAAACCACAGGAGAGGGCAAATTCTTCAGCAGGATAGCGCTCCTTCTCATACTTCAGCCTCCACATCAAAGCTCCTGAAAGCAAAGAAGGTCAAGATGCTCCAGGATTGGCCAGCCCAGTCACCAGACATGAACATTATTGAGCATATCTGGGGTAAGATGAAGGAGGAGGCATTGAAGATGATTCCAAAGAATCTTGATGAGCTCTGGGAGTCCTGCAGTAATGCGTTCTTTGCTATTTCAGATGACTTTATTGATAAGTTATTTGAGTCATTGCAGAGATGTATGGATGCAGTCCTCCAAGCTCATGGGAGTCATGCACAATATTCATTCTTTCTTCACTGCTCCATTACTTTATATTTTATACACTGTATAAAAAAAGAAAATTCGTAATTTTACAGTTTATTTCCAGCAGCTGGAGTGCCAAAAAAACATAAAATAATGGCAGTTAAACTACAGAAATTTACTGTAAAATAACAGAGGTTTAATTACAGAAATTTACCAGAAATTTTAAATTTAAGTGAATTTTTGTAATTTAATGTCCGGTATTTTACGGTAAATTTCTGTAATTTGACAACCGTTATTTTACCTTTTTTTTCAGCACCACAGCTGCTGGAAATAAGCCGTAAAATTAAGCATTTTTTTTGCTTCCAATGTACTGGACATTATTTCTGTTAAGTGACAGACTCTAGTCTAGGCAAACTGAGACCTTACTGTATAATAAAAAATTAAGGCATGATCATATTTTATTTTGGTAAATTAAGCGTAATCTAGAGGCCTTTGCCTTTCATATGAGCCACTTCTGATACCAAATGATCAACTATAGAAGTCAAGTTATTATTTGTTGTCCCTAAAACTTGGATATGGGCGACAAGACTTTGGTCAGGTAGTGTAAGTATGAACAGTACCTGCACAGCATGTATTACTCATAGTTCAACATTTCCTAATTAAAATTAAATTCATGCTTGTTAACTTTAGTTAGTGCACCATTAGTTAACATGAACTAACATTGAGCAACTGTATTTTCATTAACTAACATTTTAAAATACTGTAGTGAAGGTATCGTTCATTGTTTTCAGGTTAGTAAATGCGTTAACTAACATTAGCAAATGCATCCTTATTGTAAAGTTACCAAAGTTACCAAAACTAGCGATCAGAAATTAGTTATTAAAACTACTTTGTTTAAAATAATGCAGAAAAAATCTTCTCTCACTTAAACAACACTTGGGAAATATTTGAAAAGAGTTAAAAATCCTCAAGAAGGCTAATAAATTTGACTTCAACTGTATACGCAAAGTCATCTTTACATTTTCATGCATGGGATTTCATGTTTTTGCACCAATGAATGTGCCATAAATGTATACAGAAATGGTGCATGTGGATTGCCTCAGAAGAGAACTGTGTCGCCAGCTTCCTGTGGGATCCCTGTTCACCATCGGACATTTTTGGGGCTGTGCGAGTATGTGAGTAACCGACCCAGGCGTCAGAGAGCTGATTATTTTCACTGACCCGAGTCTGTCTCCTGCGGGGCCTCTGACGGCGCGTGTGAGAAAGAAACAGAAACAGAGATGGTGTGTCAAAGAGAGTTAAAAAGGATGAAGATCAAGGAAATGTAGAGGTTAAAGGAAAGAAAAGAAGAGAAAAGAGGATGGATAGGAAAGGGAAATGGAAGTAGGCTGAAAGTGTAGAGGTGAAAGAAGTTTGGAGACGATTAAAAAATGAAAATATGTGATGTGAAAGAAGAGTTTAGAAAAGGAAAAGATTAGAAAATTAACATGGAAAGAAAGTGATGGGAAGAAAGACAGAAAAGGACAAAAATTCTGAAAGTGTCAAGGTGAAAAAATGGAAAAGAAAAGGAACTGAAAAAGAACATGAATGAACTACAGGAAAAAGAAACAGAGAGGAAATGAAAGAGTGAAAAGGAAAATAGGAAAGAAAAAAGAAAAAGAAAATGTCTCTGAAAGAAAAGAAAAAAGGACATAAATGTGGAAGAGACAGGAAATCAAAACTTAAAAATAATAAGGGGAAAAGGCAGAAAATAGAATGAAAGAAATGAAAAAGAAAAAGGGAAAAGCAATAAAGAAAGAAAGAGAAAAACTATGGATGAAGAAAAAAATGGATGAAGAGATGGAAAGTGCTGATATGAAAGAAGAGTTCAGAAAAGGAAAGGAACAGGAAATGAAAATGCAGAAGAAAAGTGTCAAAGTGAAAAATGGAAGAGAAAGAAAAGCAAAATTAAATATAAAGGAATTGAAAAAGAACATGAATGGAAGAAATTATCAAAGGAAAAGGAAACAGACAGGAAATGGAAGTGTAAAAAGGAAAAACAATGGAAGTTAAGAAAGGGAAAGACTTTAAAAGGAAAAGAAATGGAAAGAGACGGGAAATTGAAGTGATAAAAGGAAAGGGAATGGAAAAATTTTATTAAAAGAAAAAGAAAAAAAGGAAGAAATAGACGGGAAAACAAAATTAGGAAAAAATAAAAAATAAAAAAGGAAAGGCAGAAAAAAAAGAAATGAAAAGAAAATTTTTAAAAACAAAGATTTTTTTTGAGTTAAAACAACCTAAATGAAAGAAAAAATGATAAAGAGATGGAAAGTGTTGATGTGAAAGAGTTTAGAAATGTCTCTTATTACAATACACATTGCAATATCTTCCACTAGTTGACACTGACCACTTTTTTGTTTTTGACATTCTAAAGTATATACCTGTACACAAATAGTCATTAATATATTATTATTCTTCTCAGTTTATGTAGAACTTTCAGCAAAAGTTTGATTAAGAATATAGAATAATAAAGTACATTTGTATGAGCTATAAGACTTTTAAAAACCTAATTGTTATTATTACGAAACCTTTCAAATATGCTGGCTTCAACACAACTGATTTGTGTTAGGAAAACATGAAGGAATTAAGTTCACTTTTTTTTTTCTTTTTACAAATTTTACGTTTTTTCTGTTGAACGCAAAATAAGATACTTTGAAGAATGTTAGTAACTAGTAGCTGTTGACTTCAATAGTACTATATGGAAAGTTTATGGGTTCCACTGGGTTTTGTTAAGCAGCATGACGTAAAGTGGAGCACTGTAGTAGAAGACTGAAGGGCTTTACTCTGCAAAAACAACCATCCTGGGTGTACTTTATCCTGCTTATTACACAGCTACTTGCCACAAAATTTATAAATCAGACACTAAATATTGTTCTGAGCTGTAATAGTTTATTCATTCTTTAATTTTTAATCTGACAGAAATGAAAACAGCTGATGGAGTATACACTAACCTGTGCATTTTTTAAAGATTCCCACTCGTACTAAGAAGTACTATACAGAAAGTCAATGGCTTCCACTGGGTTTTGTGTTTTTGGAGCGTGGATGAGAGAGTGAACAAGCTAAAATTTTCCCGGTGTGTGTGTGTGTGTTTGTGTGAGTGAGTGGCCGATGTGGCTCCAGTACGGCGGGCGGCTCGGGCAGGTTGATGAATGTCTCAGGCTCAAGCATCGCTGCCACCCAGAGCTCATGAGGGCAGCCCACAATGACTTACAGTCTCCTGGCCCAAACCACCAGCCTTCCCTCTGCTCCCAAACCATCCCATACACACACACACACACACACACACACACAGCCCTCCTCCAATCCACAAACACCGTGTGTCTATCCAGAGACTCTCAGGAGCGTATCTCAACACCTCGGCCCTCATAACTCAAACAGACACACTGATTCTTCCAGTTCTTCCCCTCTATATATAACACACACACACACCACAAATCTCACACACTTCTTGCAGAGGAATGTTCTTCAGCAATGTGTGTGTGTTTGGTAAATACTGGAAAAGTATGTGTCGACCTGCAGTGATGCTTGATGCTGTGCTTTCAACTCAACGTTTGACAATTTCCATGAATATATTAGACGTTCTGATGTACGCAGAGAGTTAGAGATGTGACAAAAATCTCCAAGAAGTCTTAGTTAGTTGTACATTTGCATAACTGCACAGAATGGCTATTTCTGTAATATCTTGAACATTATAAAAGCATTCGTTTCATGTGTCGTAGTGGGGCTGCAAAATATATCCGCATCGATATCTCGAATAATGTGGGAATCTGCAATAGTCACATCACTGGACCTGAAATGTCAGGTTGGGATTATAAATAACCAAGAACGACAATTCAGAACATACGAATTGCACGGTCATTGCAAAGTTTGACTTTAGCCTGATAGTGTGGAAGATTTTAATTTGGGTGTTAAAAGATTGGTAAAGCCGCACAAATCTCTTGGACTTTACCAACAAGATTGCACAGCAACAACAATGCCCACATTTCCTTGGGCCATTTTAATTTAGCGGCTACTCGTTCAAAAGCCACAAAAGTACGAATCGACTTCGGTTTCACGAAATGGAGGTACAAGTATGATGTACTTAACAACGTCGAAGTCGGGTTGTTGCCGAGCCTCAGAACTACTGGAAGGAGGGCTTCCAGTATCTTTTGAGCTTCCAGATCAAGTTTTCGTAATTTAATATCACGGTCAGCGGTTATTTCGAGTTCTTTTAATCGAAGGAGTTCAATCTTATGCTCCTGCTTTTTTAATTCTAACTCTAATTCTTTTAAGCGAACAGTGACCATTGGATCTATCTTTTGAACTGTTTTTCTCCCCGACTCTGAACCAAATGCCACCTCACCATCAAATGCTAAATCTTGCTCTTGTTCTTGCTCGGAACCCTCTACAGCGCGACTAGGCAAAACGCTGGCCTCCACGAGCATGACGTACAACTCATTTTCAATAAACTGCTTTTTTTTGTTCTTTTGACACTGTTAAGTTGAAGATTTCCACTATTAGAATTAAATCTTTTTTACTATACCTATCATATTCCTCTAGTGTGGGCAAGAGAGAAAACTCAATTAGATCAAAATCCATTTTAAACTTAAACTCCTCCCCCTGTTAAAAACAGCCAAGCAAATTAAAAAAAAAAAAACTATATAGAGCAGACGAGCCCCCGATTGTTACGTCCCGACCAGTCTATGGTTGGTGGAAACAACAACAAAAGTGTAAATAAAATAAAAAAAATGAATAAATAAAAAAACCTTATTGTTTCTTGATAAACTTGTGATCATTGTGAGTTGGGACAGGAGAAGGGGAAAACCCTAAATTGAGTATTTAAGGTAATGCTGTGTTATTATTTATGTTTGATGATTTCCATAAATAAATGAGACGTTCTGCAGTACGCCGATAGTTAGAGATATGACCAAAATCTATTTTTATCATGATGCAAGTCTTATCAAACCCTGAGAACAACGTACAGTAGTCGATACACTTTCCGCTGAAATTTCGATCTGTAATGACTGTAATTTTGTGGTAAAATTTTTTATCTTTCAAAATAAATATGTCCAAAACTGAATGGAATTTGCAATCAGTCTGGTTTGAAAATGCTGTCAACAGTTTGGAAATGAGTTAGCATGCGGATAAAGTCCTGAAAATGTATAGCTTTTTGCCTCTTGTAGAGTATGAATATGAAAAGTGTTTAAGAATTTTAAACAATGTGTTTATAGCACGCATTTTGTGTAAAAGTTTGCTCTGTTATTGACTACATGGAAAGAACTATTTCTTTTTGACATTTTAACCTATTTGCACAGATTATATACACTACCGGACAGAGGTTGTCGCCTATCCAAGTTTTTGGAACAACAAATAATAACTTGAACTTGACTCAAATCAATTATTAATAAAGTCATCTGGAATGGCAAAGAAAGCGTTCTTGCAGGACTCCCAGAGTTCATCAAGATTCTTTAGCTTCATCTTAAATGCCTCCTCTTCATCTTACCCCAGACATGCTCAATAATCTTCATGTCTGGTGACTAGGCTGGCCAATCCTGGAGCAGCTTGACCTTATTTGCTTTCAGGAGCTTTAACGTGGAGGCTGAAGTATGAGAAGGAGCGCTATCCTGCTGAAGAATTTGCCCTCTCCTGTGGTTTGTAATGTAATGGGCAGCACAAATGTCTGGATACCTCAGGCTGTTGATGTTGCCATCCACTCTGCAGATCTCTCGCACGCCCCCATACTGAATGTAACCCCAAACCATGACATTTCCTTCACTAAACTTGACCGATTTCTGTGAGAATCTTGGGTCTATGTAGGTTCCAATAGGTCTTCAGTATTTGTGATGATTGGGATGCAGCTCAACAGATGATTCATCTGAAAAATCGACCTTCTGCCACTTTTCCAAATGATCAAGTAATCATTTGTTGCTGTTAAAACTGGGATCGACGACAAGACTTTTGTCAGGTAGTGTATGAACTTCTGGGCAAATGTTTGATTAAGAATGTACAAACATAATAGACATTTTAAAACAAAACACTTTTAAAAAGTCAATAATTGTGACCAAACTTAAAATTTTGTGTACTTTTCACATAAAATGTACCGAGACGCTTTCAACTTTTTCAGCATGCTGACACTGCATGCAGATTGGTCATCCAAAATGAGAAAATCTTACCCTAAACATTGTTTTTCATTCATTCATTCATTCATTTTCTTCAGCTTAGTCCCTTGATTCTTCAGGGGTCACCACAGCGGAATAAACCGCCAACTTATCCCAGCAACTTTCCCAGTACAGGGAAAAATCCATACACACTCATTCACACTCATACACTACAGTTAATTTCGTTAATTCAGTTCACCTCTAGCGAATTGTACCAGCAACCTACTTTCTGTGAGGTGAAAGCACTAACCACTGCCACCCTAAAAAAATGATTTAGCATATTATAACTCACTATTTATTTTGTCAGTACAGTACATATTGTCATATTGCACAGCTGCACCGATAGTGAATGAAGCAGGTGGTACTACGTGAAAAAATGTGGAAGAAGCTGATCTGTAAAGTATGAATGATTTCCTGATGCTGGCAACAAGAACAAAGAGTGAAAAACTGAGAAAGAGAAAGAGATGAAAGAGCAGATCTCAGCACTAAAAGACTCTCCTCCATTGCCAGATCTGCTTCCTACAGGCTTGGATCAAACCTGCACTCTAACAAATAATAAAAAAAAAAGCTCTTTATTGCATCTACAATTTCTTGAAGACACTTTAGTGGAATTTTACAATGGAAAACGATAGTTGGAATAGGTTAATTCGATTAATAAATAGTTTTTTAACTAAGAGTACATTCAAAGGATATCTGTGTACCTGAATGCGCATGTGTTATTAATTTAATCAGGTTAGAGATAAAGTACATCCAGGAGGTTGTTATCGCAGAATAAAGAAGGCTAATCGGCAGCCTGATGCACTGTTGTATAAGACTGAAGGGCTTTACTCTGTGAAAACAACCATCCTGGATCTACTTTATAACTTTTTTTTTCTGCACGTTGTTCGCCTCTGGTTGTTGCATCTTCACAGTGAGACGGCTGGGTTACTGTGAGAGCATCTAGAGGTGGCAGAAAACACAGTATGCCCCTTCCAACATCAAACAGAATTAGCCCCATAAGTGATGCACCCACTGAGAAACCTGATGAAAGTGCCCTAGTAATTGGCAACTCCATAGTACGGAACATACAAATAGAGACACCAGCCACCATAGTCAAAGGTCTTTTTTAGTTCACTTCGTCAATTGGTGAAGTTTTTTCCTCACCACTGTCGCCACCGGCTTGCTCAGATGGGGACTTGTGGAGATGCGCATCGATGGATTTGCTCTTCAGTGTTTAAACATTCAGCAGTGAAATTTAAACCACACTGAACTAAACTAAACTTTAACTCTGAAAACTGGACTTTACTAGAACCGTGTTAAGCTGCTTTGACACAATCTACATTGTAAAAAAGCGCTTTATAAATAAACTTGAATAGAATTGATGTTGCTGCACAAGCTTAAACAGCAACATTCCTATCATATACAGGTTTTATGATTTCTAGATAAGTTTTATGGCATCTACTTGTATGTAGTTTAATATTATATTTGATAAGTTTCATATATCTGTGCCTTTTTGTTCTTTGCTTTAAATAATTTTTTTTATTTGTATATTTCATGCAGATGCACTCCCGTTAAAAAACATCCCAATCAAGGAGGCATCTTGTGAAATTATATCATAGGGTTTAAAAAAATATCACTGTCATCATAAAAAACACAGAAATCAAATATTGATACTTCAATCTCCTCCTAAAGATGACAGTCTGCTCAGAGAAGCTGTCAATCCCAACTGTCAATCGTAGTGACTGGCCCTGTTTTTAAAGCATCAAATTACTGGTCACAAAAACATATTTATCACAAAAACGAACACCTGCATCTTTATCAGCATGACAACAAGTGCTTTAATTGACCAAAACCATTATTCTGGAAATTTATTGCAAGTGTAATTATTTTGTTATTTGGACTCAAGTCTCATTTGTTAACATGGAGGAGGCGGGGTTTATGACTTGTACTTCACCAGGGAGTGTTTAAAGAGCCCGGAACTTCACTGAAAATAATGCATAAGGCACACATAAATTATATTCATATCTGTTCATACACAGTATTCTCATGTTTTTTTAGTTTTTTTTTTTTTAAGGTCAATATTATTAACTTCCTTAACCAATATTTAACCAATATTGTCTACAGAACAAACCACTGTTATACAATAACTTGCCTAATTACCTTAACTTGCTTAGTTAAGCTATTTAAGCCTTTAATTGTCACTTTAAGCTGGTACAGATAGTAGCTGAATACTAGTATCTTGAACAATATGTGGAGAAATGATATGTTCTGTCATCATGACAAAGATAAAATAAACCAGTTATTAGACATGAGTTATTAAAACTATTATGTTTAGAAACCTTGTTGCAAAAATCTTCGTACTGTTCAAACAAAACAATTTTTGATTTTTGGCTAATAATTCAGGGGGGCTAATAGTTCCGACTTCAAATGTATATCCATCAATCATACTTTAATAATAATATTAATGATTATGATGATGATTATTATTATTAAGTAGGATATTGTTTATTTATTAATTTTTAGAAAAGTCTACTTTTACAATTTGACACATGTATGCAGAAAGTTGTAACCAGCAGGCCCATGTCATATACAGTACAGATCCTTAATAAATAACCCACTATAAATTAAAAGAATTGACGTATGCTTTTTGTTTTCACAAGCTTTGGATATGTAAAAAATTCAGCTTTTAAAATAGGTCACCTATAGCTTTCGCCATCAGGCTGTGTTCAAAATGACATCAATGTTTTCACAATTCACAATTGTAAACATGAAGATCGCTAAAACTGAACTGTAAAAATAAGTTGAAAGCAAATTACACCTAAGAGAGATCCCCTTAATGCTTTTCAATCTTTAATAATTCCAACTTTGAATGTTAGAATGTTCTAAATGAATAGGGCATAGGGGGGATAAGTGGGAATAGAACACAGCCAGGAACTATGTTTCAAACTACAGCTCCAGAGGTGTAGTTGAAAGTACTTAAGTTTGCATCGCAGTTTGCGAATGTTCATTGGAGCAATAGATTTGGGAAACGGCAAATCAACAAACTATGTTTGTAACGACGGAACTTGCAACCTTAGTTGGCTAACGATGGTTTTGGGAAACGCACCCCAGAGCGGGAGGTGGCAGTAAGGCAGCAAAGAGTTTGTTGTCGAGCACCGTAAGACAGGAATAGAAAGAAAACGTTATCTTGCCATCATCTGCCAGACACCAGCTTCACAGCTCTCTGAATGTCGGTGCCGTCATTTATTGATCCGCGATCAGTAAATGTAGCTTGTGTACTGTAGATGCTACTGCGCTACTTGACTAATAAAATAGCTTTGCTACTGAAAAGCTATTTGATTTAGAAAGTATCGACGCTGCCACCTCGCTACTGAGAAATGTAGTTAAGATAGTAGCGTCACTACTTGTAGAAACTTCTTTTTAGATGTAACCCGTTTTGTAACCTTTAACATTTTCATTAGTAACTGTAATTTAATTACATATTTTTTCTCAGTTACTGTAACAAGTTACAGTTGCATTTATCTTGTAATTAAACTACGTAACGCTGTTACATGTTACTCCCCAACACTGTGTGTATCACAGAAAAACAAAATATAGCAATGGCATTTTTTTCCCCAATAGCATGCAGCCCTGTCACAGAAAAAAGAGACTCTCAATAACATGTACAGATGTCACAAGCTACTAATATTAAATTCTGCATCTTCCTGTATTCGTAAAAACCCAGAAATACCTTATTAATAAGTTCCAAACATGATCTTGATCTCAACGCATTACCTCACAATGCCGCTTTGTTACCACTGTCTTGACCAACAGTCCCAAACAATAAACTATTCAGCATGAATAATAGCAATTACCTCCAGCTAAAGATCCAGTTATGCTCCATTAAGACGCTTATAAAAGCAGACTGTAATAGCTCGAGGAAAGCAGAACTGTCATAAACCCGACTCCCTGTTGCTTGTACAAATTGTACACCTCTCCCGGTGATTATCCCTTGGCTATGACAATCTCAAGCATTTTAACTTCCATACGTGATCTTTAGCACTGCCAATAAAGTGCGTCGAGCATGCAGCCGCTGATGAAAAGGAGCGGATTATTTGTTACAAATGCATTATTGTGAAGGAGTGATCTGTGTTTTGATATTTAACGATAACAATAGTTCATATATCCCTGTATTCTAAGGTATCTCAATGCAATATGCAACAAAATCATGGTACTTTTATTTTGAAAGGCAGATTTTTTTTCTTCTAATTGCTTTATTATGGGTCGCTGATTTGAGTCCCGTCTGGGTCAGTTGGCATTTCTGTGTGCAGTTTGCATGTTCTCCCTGTGTTGGCATGGATTTCCTCCCGGTGCTCCGGTTTTCCCCACGATCCAAAGACATGCGCTGTAGGTGAATTGAATAAACTAAATTGGTAGTGTATGTGTGTGTATGTGAGAGTGTATCCGCTGTGTTAAACAAATGTAGGATAAGTTGGCAGTTCATTCCACTGTGGCAACCCCTGATGAATAAAGGCACTAAGCCTAAGGAAAATGAATGAATTTATTATGCTAATCTTGGGCATATCAGTGTCTGTCTGTGATTGGCTGAGTAAAAAGCAAAGAAATATCGAACTATACTATAGATAAAGCAAACAAAAATCGTGCAATATTAAAAATCATTACAACGTTAAAAATGTATATATTCAATAGTATAAAAATGTGATAAATTAATATAAATGTACATTAAAAAAATAAACAAAACAATATTTTTTTGCGCTGAGTCAAGCATGCAGCCGCTCATAGAAAGGAAAGGATTATTTTTTCACAAATGTATTATTGTGAAGGAGCGATGGAATATGATTACTTAATGAAACCAATATTTCATATATTCATATATCACAATCGTAGTATTTTTATGCAGAAAGACTCCTTTTAATTATTTTTATTATGCAAATCATTGGTAAACCAATGTCTGTCTGTGATTGGCTGAGAAAACACATACAAATAATTATTGAACTATACTTTGTGTAAAGCAAACATAAAACCATGCAATATTAAAAACATTACAATATTAAAAAAATATATATATATGCAATCCGCTTGTTAAGTGTGAGGTCACGCGAAGCGGCTTTCGGGTCCAAGCGCTCTATTCAACTTTATGGGGAGACTCATGAAATGGTAATAATAAACATTTACAAAGCGATTTAATCCTTTCGAAAATCACGATCGCAATATATATGTCCATGCCTAATATCCGATGGCCAGAAAATTATTCATTTTTTAATAAATTGTTAACATTTTGGTATGTGTGATGCAGCAAGCCCAGAGACTTTATAGCAAGCACAGAGATATTTATATATGGCATATTACACATGCTCACTAGCGTTTCGGAAGTGTTAATGCAGACCAACAGAGACAGCGCGCAGAAGTATAAATGCACAGCCACGCGCGTTGCATGCGCCGTGGGTTACGCCGGTCACTTGACGCAGAAGTATAAATCAGGCTTTAGTTCATTTCTTAATCTGGGGTTGCCACAGTGGAATGAACTGCCGATGCAGTTCATACATTTTATGTAGTGGATGACTTTTCAGCTGCAACCCATCATTGGGAAACATCCATACACACACATACTGTACACTACAGACAATTTAGCCTACCCAATTCACCTGTACCGCATGTCTTAAGCCTGGTTTATACTTTTGCGTCAAGTGACCGGCATAACCCACAGCGCATGCAACTCGCGTAGCTGTGCATTTATACTTCTGCGCGCTGTCTCTGTTGGTCTGAATTAACACTTCCGAAACGCTAGTGGGCAGTGAGGCGTAAATGTTCCTCTGTGTCGAGTTTCTTCACTGCTGTTTTGCTTTTCCTGAACACTTCCTGGATGTACAAGTGGCTCAAACTCGCTCATTTTGAGGCAGGAACCGGCGAACTATGAGGTAAACACAAAACAAAACTTTCCATCCGGAGCTCCCTCACGGGACTCCACACTTGTAAAAAATTGCTTCATCGGGCTCACGCCATTCGAGCGGCTCTCGGTCCTGCCCAGACTCGTCAGTGCTACCAAGCCGACCAAGCCGATACATTTTTTGAGAGGTGCTATGCGTCAATGCATAGCATACATTTACGTTACGTTTGACGCAGAAGTAAAAATCAGCCTTTAGTTTGGGAAACCAGACCACCCGAAAGAAACCCAGGGAGAACATGCAAACTCCACACAGAAATGCTAACTGACCCTGCCTGGGCACGAACCAGCAACCTTCTTGCTGTGAGGCGAAAGTGCTACCCACTGCGCCACTGTGTAGCCAAGTTGGATGTTAATAATGCATTAGTAAATTTTGTGTGGTACAATGCTGTACAAGTACTGTTCATATTTAGTTCACATAAGTAACAACAATAACTAACATCAACTAATGAAATCTTACTGTAAGTGTGACCATTTTGTGCACAAATGTTTATTAAATGAGACCCAATATTTTTTGCTTGTCTAGAAAATGCTTTTTGATTTAAGAGTTTTTAGATATTTGGGCTAGAAACAGGACAGAAAACATTATTTTTTCTAATCCCCCCTGGATGCACATCTCCTCTGGCCTCTCAGTGACTTTCCTCACCCCTTCACCCCACACACAGCACACACACATTCCTCACTGCATGCTGTGAAAAGCAGGCCTGTTGTGTGGCACAGACTCTGTCACGTTTACAAGCCGCTTCGTCGGCCCCTACTGTGAGCCCGTCTCCAAGCCCCTGCTCCCAAATGACCTATAAAACACTTGCCTCTCACACCAACCTGACCTTAACAGCTCGCCGGCAGCTCTCTAATTGTGCCATTGAGAGCTAAATGTGCTCTTTTGTGATGGCCGGTCATTAGATCATGAGGACTAATTGGCTGCCTGTATCTCTTTCCACTGCGCTGGATGCAGAAAAATGGTAAAGAGAGGAATTTACCGCGCCGGGGTTTTGTGGATGTCTGTGTAATTGTGTATTTGTTTAATGGATCGCGGATATGCTACAGTGAAAACAGCTATGGAAACACATTAGGAGAAAGTTCTGTTTCAATGGATAGGTGTGATTTGAGTAAAATGACAATAGCACATAACAAATGCTTACACAGGAAAACTTCTAGAGTAATTTTTCCAGAGTTGTATTTTTTTTACTCAAAAATAGTTCTTTTTGCTCTATTTTGAGCGTTCAGAGTAAAATGTGTCAGTAGAGTGAGAGCAAATTTACAAAAAAAAAGTATTTGTGTAACTCTTGCCAGAATCCTTGTGTACCATTAAGGGAACAATGAAAATATACATTTAAAGATCTATGCTACATTTATAATATAATATAATATAATATAATATAATATAATATAATATAATATAATATAATGTAATATAATGTAATATAATATAATATAATGTAATATAATATAATATAATATAATATAATATAATATAATATAATATAATGTAATGTAATGTAATGTAATGTAATGTAATGTAATATAATATAATATATTTACAGTCATACAGCCAGCTGTGAAATGTAAGCTATAATGAAGACCTAACACTTTACAGTCAGGTTTATTAATGAGTCTCTTCAAATTTGGGTTAAACTTTGTAGACGCTCCCTAAACATACATAGTCTATATCAAGGTGATTAAATTGTTTTAAGCTTAGCAAAACAGTGAAAATCTCCTAATATTTGCAGCATAAATGACAATTTTAGAATCCACTTCACTGAAATACGTATGGGGGACGTATATATTTGATGAAAATATACAACTAAAAATATATTTATGTATTATATGTACTGTATTTACCCTCCCTGAATTTCTTTCATTCATTCATTCATTCATTCGTTTGTTCATTCATTCATTTATTAATTTGTTTGTTTGTTAATTCTTTTGTTCGTTCCTTCATTCAATTGTTGGTTCGTTCATTCATTCATCCGTTCATTCATTTGTTCATTCTTTACTCATTTGTTTGTTCACTCATTCATCTGTTCATTGGTTTCTTCATTCATTCATTCGTTAAATTGTTCATTCATTCAATCCTTTGTTTGTTCATTCATTCGTTTGTACAAAATTTCATTCATTCGTTTGTTTGTTCATTCATTATTTCGTTCATCTGTTAATTTGTTCATTCATTTATTTGTTCATTCATTTGTTCATCCATTTATACGTTCTTGCATTTGTTTATTCATTCATTTGTTTGTTTGTTTAGTCGTTCATTCATTTGTTCATGCATTCATTTGTTTGTCTATTGATTCGTTCATTTGTTTGTTCATTCATTCTTTCTTCCAGTCATTCATTCATTAATTTATTTGTTCATTCATTTATTTGTTTATTCATTTACTCATTTATTCGTTTGTTTGTTCATTTGCTCATTTGTTTATTCATTTGTTTGTTTATTCATTAATTTATTAAATCGTTCGTTCATTCATTCATTCGTTCATTTATTCATTCATTCATTTGGTCCTTCATTCATTTGTTCATGCATTCATTTGTTTGTCTATTGATTCGTTCATTTGTTTGTTCATTCTTTCTTTCAGTCAGTCATTCATTCATAAATTTATTCATTCATTTGTTCATTCATTCACTCATCTATTCATTTGTTTTATTCATTTGCTCATCTGTTCGTTCATTTGTTTGTTTATTCATTTGTTTGTCTATTTATTCATTTATTAAATCCTTTATTCATTCATTCATTCATTTGTTCATTCATTCATTTGTTTGTCCATTTATTTATTAGTTCATCCATTCATTCATTTGTTTGTTATTGATTTATTCATTTGTTCAATAGTTCATACATTCATTCGTTTGTTCAGTCATTTGTTTGTTCATTCTTTAATTCATTCATTTGCTTGTTCATTCGTTCATTTATTCATTCATTAATTTGGTTAGTCATTTGTTTGTTTGTTTGTTCATTCATTCATTCGTTTTTTTCAGTCATTTGTTTGTTTATTCATTAATTTGTTCACTTGTTTTTTATTTGTTCACTTATTCATACATTCATTCAATTGTTTATTCATTTGTTAATTCATTTATTTGTTCATTAATTAATTCATTTGAATGTTCATTCATTCATTTATTCATTCGTTTTTTTGTTTGTTTGTCCATTCATTCATTCATTCATTCATTTGTTCATTCATCCATTCACTCATTCATTTGTTTGTTTATTCGTTCGTTCATTAATTCATTAGATCAGTCGATTGATAAATGACAGAGACGAACATTCGTTTAGCTGCTTGACCTTTAAACTACCGCACAGATTGTAAAAGTCATTATAATGTGACTCAGCCTCAGACAGAGCAGAGGGCCACAACATGACATCAAAATGAAGTGTAGAAGAGTAAGTAATGACCGCACAACCAGAGCTGAAATCAGACCAGTGCTTTTATAGCCGTCCAGCTCAGTGTCAGCTCCTCACTCACAATTACACACCATTTAGATTTTAAGGTGCAACTTCAGCAGGAATTTGCGGCAAAGCTTTGTTCTGATATGATTTTTGGAAAAACCCAGAGAGAGAGTATTTATAAGAGTTTTGCTTCAGCTCCAGAACTTTCGAAGAGTCTAAAAATCCAACTCTGTCTTGTTCACATAGAAACCCAAATGAATGTAAATTATACCAAATCTGATATATCTGGTAAATCTGAATTTACTGTTTGGACAGTATACACCTGGTATATATAAGTAAACAGCAATATTACAGTTTTTTCCAAGTGCAGGCACACCAAACCTTTTTATGTCACAAAATTTCTGAAACATCTCACTCAAAATGCAAAACAAATCTCCAAAACCAGAAGCTATTTCTCAGCCTTAAAGTCAGTATTCAGTTGTATAAAACACATTTTTCATATATATATATATATATATATATATATATATATATATATATATATATATATATATATAAGATATATATATTGTCATTACATGACAATTACTGAAATTAAGAAATATATTGTCCTAGAGGGGAACACAGTTTAAAAGCACGACACTACATCAAATCCAATGAGTCATAGAAGAGGAGCTACAATCTCAGATTCCTGGACCCCGTTTAAAACCTTCCACAGATGGAAACCATTGGCTTTCTGAAAGTGTGTCAATAGTTGTATAATGCATCCCCAGGTTCTCATACAACACCTGTAGTATTTCTTCACATCTGTCAGTTTTCTGGTCAGCGTTCTTAAAATAGACTTTACATTCAATTACAGCCATGTTGAAGGGGCAGTTCACACAAAACTGTACTCACCATTGTCTTATTTCTTTTGGTAAACACACACAAAAATGTATAATTAGAAGAATGTTGTGTAACACTTTAGTTTAAATAACAATTCACTCCATTTACTACTAGCTTATTATTACCTGCCTATTATTAAACGTTAACTGTTTATTAGCACTTATAAAGTATGATCTTATTAGACATCCCTAATCCTACCCAATAACTACCACAATATTAATAAGTAGTTAATTAGCAGTTTATTGATCAAAAGATTGGTCTTAGTTCATAGTTTGTTTATAGCGGGAATTATTAATTATACATTAGAACCTATTGTGTAAAAATTGCTTTTATAAGGAGTTTTACAAAAACAGTCTGCAGAAACAGATTGACATTCTCCCTGTCCAAGTCCCTCCCAGAGGGGGAAATGTTTTAGGGGACACTAAAATGTGACAGACACGGCTGGAATTTGCTTATTGTGCCATGACTTTCACTCTGTAAAGTTGTAGATGATCTTTTAAAGGTGATTTTTTGTTGTTGTTGTTGTTTATTTTAACATCCTGATCACACCATTCACTTTAGTCTTTTGTATATAATAACCACCTAAATAGCAAGGTTATTTTAGGGTCCCCTTGAAACATTTCTGTTGTGTTCTGTGCTAATTTTTTAAATGTGTGTGCAATGTAAGGATTCGCAACAAGTTTACTTTTTTTTTATCTTTTCTTAATTTGCTGGTGGTTTTGGTAACTGCATTTCTTAAATTGCCGCATGTTACAACAGTATCTGGATGCAGCCTTTATGAAGCAAGCTGAGATTGCATCGCTCAGAAATGCAATCTCAGACATGCACTCAATAGCCCCTTTCACACATACAGACCTTTCCGGAAAATTGCCGGCAATTTTCCGGAAAGGTTGTATGTGTGAACAGGTCCTTTTTGAAAATACCGGTAAATTCGTTCTGGCTATTTTCTGGAAAGAGAAGTTGTAACATTACCGGCAATTTGCCGGAATGCTGCGCTGTGTGAATGCAGAAGGAAGATTACCGTAATAAGCGCGTGTACATCTAGAACGTGCTGACGTGAGACGTCTGCTTTAGCCAATCACAACAGTCAGACGCATTTACGTCCGCGCGGTTTGTGAGAATAAAAACCTTTGAATATTTTTCCAGACACATTTAGCTGCTAGAAGTTAGTCAGATCACGTTTATATGTTCTTCTTTATGTCAACTGTGTAAATAATCATCGATGAGATGCTTATGATAAGCCGTTGTTTGTTTACCTTCAAGCTTTGCGTGTGTCTGTAAAACAGCCTGTGAGCGCCAGCACACGCACATATTATGAACATCTCGACATGCGAAAGTGATCCTGCGAAAGTTGTTCACAATATTGATCATCCACAGAGTTTGTAATTTAGTCAAATGTTTACAAATACAAGCGCAGCCGTTTAAAGCTCATTTGTGGTGAATGATGTCAGAATTTACCGGTATTTTGGAATGGATGTGTGAATGCTCTTTTCCGGAAAATTTCCGTAACGTCCTCGCCTGTGTGAACAGCGCTTTTTTCAATATACCGGTAAAGTCGTTCCGGAAATTTTCCAGATATTTACCGGTATCACTGTGTGAAAGGGGCTAATGAAACTAGTGACGTCACTGTGAGGGGTAGGGTTAGAGGTGGGGTTAGGTGAGCGCATTAAAAAGCATTGGATGCTGCTCTGATTGTCTGGAGCCAGACCCCTCTCGCATGTTAAGCTCTCTAAGCCACCATACATTACAGATAATCTGAAACTACAAATTGGTGGAAGTATGGTTCAAGGGCTAAATGCACAAACTGATGCACAAGAGGAACATTTTGTCATCTGAAAACCAAAAAATCAGTCATTTATTAAACTTAAAAGGCACCCATTGTGCAAAATCATATTTATAAGGGATTTAAACACAGTGATGTGGCAGTAGTCTGTAAATATAACCAGCTTCTTAAGGTAAAAATTAATTAATTAAATTTTGTATAGTCGCACTTAATAAGAAACAGTCTGTAGAAACCAATGACTGTAAAAAATATGGACGACGCGACAGCCCCTTTTCCCATTGAACGCCTTGAGGGCAAAACGCCTGCTTGACGGGCACAAACTGTCGCAAAAGACTGCTGAAATTGGAGCCTTGACATGTGCAGAAGGACTGTCTGATGGAGCCAGAGGAGGAGCCGCGAAAATGAGCAGAGTCGAGCTTCCAACCAAACGCTTTATGTAAAATCAACTACGCCCCCCGAACTGCTCAGCATGCGTTTGCTGTCATATCAACACAAATGGATGTAATAACGTTAACAAATATGAAGGTTTTATATATTTAATCGCGCCATCTCCGGGCCGCAGCGCACATAACCTACTCGCGGCGTCGCGGGCTGATTCCGGCTCGCATGCGGCAGCGCCGGCTCGCTCGGCCGCCGCACCTGGCTTGATTGACTCGGGCTGGAATCGGGCAGTGAGTCCAGGCATCCGGAGTAGGTCCAGCAGAGGTAGTCAGTCTGAGCTCTGAGGGGTAAGTTTCCGGCAGGCGAGAATCTAGCCGAACTGGTCCGAGTGTATTTTGCCACCTGGGTGGTTAGGCGTATATCAGCAAACTAATAAAGCCCGAAAAAAGCCCTGACCTTAGTGAATAAACAGTGTTCCACCAGGATCATGTATGTCAGAAACTATAGTTTACTGCTGAACTCATTTTGTCATGGTAAAATAACACAGAAATCGAATAATAACATCTCAGTCTCCTGCCGAAGCTCAGACGCCGCGCTTTGAGAAACTGTCAATCACAGCTGTCAATCACGATGACACGCCCAGCATTAAATTACTGCTAAAAACAAACTGTTTACAAAAATGAAGATCTGCACCTATTTCAGCACAATAACCAGTGCCTTAATCGACCAGTACCATCTTTCGGGACATTTTATTGCAAGTGTAATAATTTTTTTTATTTGGGCTCAAGTCTCCTTCATTAAAACGGAGGAGGCGGGCTTTATGACTTGTACTGCAGCCAGCCCCCAGGGGGCGATCTAACGGCCGAGACCTTCACTCAAACGCTGGCTTGCAGTACACTTGGTAGAAACACTATGACTGACATTCCCTCTTTGCACGTGTCATCAGAAGGGGAAAGCCCCGCCTATTAGTGACCATCTCTCCCTCATTAGCATAGGTTGTTAGTCCTGTTTTGAATCTGCTGCTATGCTGATGCACAAGAGTTTGTAGCTCCGCCCTCTTTTGAAGAGAGCACAATGTCATTTGTATTTAAAGCGACAGTCAGCAAAACGGCTAAATTAGGCTCAAAGCCTAAAAGAGTCAGTTTCAAAGAGTTATAAAACATTATTAGTGTGGTATTTTAAGCTGAAACTGAAACAGAGACCTCAGAGACTTATACTACATCATGTAAAAAGGGGTATAATAGGTCCCCTTAAAACATACTTTGTTTTGGTGAGATTTTGTTCGTCATTTTCAGATCTTTTCCGATTTTGTTTGAAGTTTCCGGGAGCCTTGACCCTTTCCAACATTTTTTAAAATATCTTTTGTGTTCAACAAAAGCAAGAAACTAAAGTGGAGGATGAGCAAACCATGACAGAATAATAAGTTTTGCAAGTACTGTCCCTTTAACACTAATGTAGGATCTCTAGCTCACCTTTTTATCCGACAAATATTATAATAAAGGTGGCACGGTGGCTCAGTGGTTATCACTGTCACCTCTAAGCAAGAAAGCCGCTAGTTCGAGTTTCAGCTGGGCCAGTTGGCATTTCTGTTTGGAGTTTGCATGGAGTTTTCTCCGGGTGCTCCGGTTTTCCTCACAGTCCAAACACATGCGCTATTGGTGAATTGGGTAAACTAAATTGTCCGTGTGTGTGTGTGTGTGTGTTTGTGAATTAGTGTGTATGGGTGTTTCCCAGTACTAGGTTGCAGCTGAAAGGGCATCCACTGCGTAAAACATAACTGAAATAACTGCGTAAAACATAACTGAAATAGTTGGCAGTTCATTCCGCTGTGGCGACCTCTGAAATAGAGACTAAGCCGAAGGAAAATGAATGAATGAATATTATAATAAGAGAGATTTTCAAACAGCACTGGATGTCCAGTTGTCCTAGTAAGCAGCATTTGGACTGGATGAGAACTATTGTATGAGGACTAATGGAAACCAGATGTTGCGTTTGTGTCCTCAGAATGAATGGCTCTATTGGGAAAGCAGGCAGAGTCTCATGGGACATTCCTCACAGCGGCTCAGCCCATTGGTCCACATTAAAACAACAAGGCCAAGGTAAACGCTGATTTGAAGGAAGGTAGTGTGTGTGTGTGTGTGTGTGTGAGTGTGTGTGTGTTTTGGGGGAGAATTTAGTCTTGGACGACGGAGCCTAAAATAAATCGTTAGGGCTAAAGGAGGAGCTTAGCTCATCCTCTAAGGAAAACAGAAAGTTTCGCAAATGACTGACATGCATGATGACTGTGGCGCCAGGCAAGCGCAGACTGCTGCCCACTTTCTGAGGCTTCATGGGAAACGAGGAGTATCGGGGGAGCCAAACTGTTTCTGCACTGATGTCACAGAGAGCTGCAGCGTAATTTGCCTTTTTCAGCACATTGTTCTGAAACTCACTTTCTACATCAGGGTGTCTGAATTCAGTGTTTCGGTAGCACAGTGCGGCAAAAGACCCGCTTTTACTGGCCGGAGCTGCTGCTGCTGCCTGGGAGAAAACACATCATCTGAGGATACAAATGCCACATGTCCTGCACAAATAATCAGAGGAAAATTGATTCAAAATGTTGGTTACACTTATAGTTTAGGTTACAGTTCAGAAGTATTATTTTTGCTTGTTCAAACTACTTATTTAAAATGAGTTGAAACAAAACAGAGGGGCGACGCGGTTGTGCAGTAGGTAGTGCTGTCGCCTCACAGCAAGAAGATTGTTGGTTTGAGCCTCAGATGGGTCAGTTGGCGTTTCACCGTGTTCGCGTGGGTTTCCTCCGAGGGCTCCGGTTTCCCCCACAGTCCAAAGACATGCGGTACAGGTGAATTAGATAGGCTGAATTGTCCGTCGTGTATGAGTGTGTATGGGTGTTTCCCAGAGATGGTTTGCAGCTGGAAGGGCATCCGCTGCGTGAAACATGTGCTGGATAAGTTGGTGGTTCATTCCGCTGTGGCGACTCCGGATTAATAAAGGGACCAAGCCGAAAATAAAATGAATGAATAAATCAACACAATTCTTACGTTAACTTCATTGTTTCATGTTCAAATTAGTTCAATTTGTAAAAACGATAAAGTTAACTTAATCTATTTGTGTTGGAACAACATGAAGGGATCCAGCATTTTAACAGTGTACCTGTCTACATTATAAAAAATTATTTCTGCAAAATTGTTGCACACAATTTAGGTGTTGAATTTTAAAGGTTCATGAAACCCTCTAGTACTTTTCTTTTTAGATTTTAACTGATTTGTGTGTGTTGAGCATCAGTTGAGACAATTTTAGCACCTGTCAGCTTTAATTGTGGGGAAAACTGGATCATTTTGAGCTTTTGTCAGGTAATTTCAGCTTCCGGGTTTAAAATGATTTTTGGGGCGGGATCAAAATCGGCAACGATGACGCGTCAGTTTCTCATTATTATTCATAGCAGAGTTTTCTTATCCTATGAGAACAGCCGGCTTTATAATTATTCATGACTGCACATGCTTTCCGAAGCCAAGGCAGACCTGCCAGTGCCAAGCTGTGAGACACAGACTCACGGCATTCAGTGTTTAGCTGTTCATGAAGGGTCGTATGTGTTTGTATCCATGATCCACGGGGTTTGCTGCATGTTTTTCCCCACAATGGGCCGATACAGCAAAGCTGTTTGTGTGCAGCAAACATTTTTGTCGGAAGATTAGTACGAGAATTGGAGAATGGTGGACGTTGTCTTTTATCAGGAGTTCGTTCACATTTAGACACATCGCCGTGCTGCTGTGTTTGCCTAAATCCTCTAGATTACCAACAGGGCTAATGGTTAAGATAGACAGGGCAAATGACCTGCTTCACTGAGGCCGCACTCGGAACCAGGGATTGAGGCAGAAGTCTTCTTTTATAGGGTTTATATAAACATTTATATGAACATGCTTATTAGCAGTTCTTTCCTATGGATACACTTGTATCACTGGTACCCCAATCATGTCATATAGGACTAATCAGGTTTCCCAATCTACTGTTTCCTCAGTGCTGTTTCCTCCAGCGAAAATGTAACTCTTAATAAACATTTTACTATTTTGATCTCAAAATAAACTACCATTATAAAACACATTACAGTGCATGTGGCATTAAACTACAGTCATGCACAGAAAGGATTAAACACAGTGACAGAAGCAGTGAATGTTCTAATTTTAACTGTCAAAGCCACTGACAGAGATGAAAACATCATGTGTTGTCTTGTATTTTAATATTATGATTCAGTTTGCGAAGTATGTGAATTAGTTAAATTTTTTTTTTCATAGTATGCCATTTAATTAGAAAAGTGGCAGTTTTATTTATTATGTACATTCATTCTTTTATTTTCATGTCAGCTTAGTCCCTTTATTAATCCGGGGTCGCCACAGCAGAATGAACCGCCAACTTATCCAGCAAGTTTTTATGCAGCGGATGCCCATCCAGCCGCAACCCATCTCTGGGAAATTATTATGTACATGGAAACAAAAATTTTACTTCAACATATAAAATGGCTTTTACTACAGTAAACAGGTGTGTTGAGCCTATTTGGTTCATTCAGAACTCAAATGATTATGCACGTCTATACAATACAGAGGAATACTGCTAGTTTTTAGTTTAGCATACAACCCTAAAAAAAGATATATATATATATATATATATATATATATATATATATATATATATATATATACACACACACATTATAATAGTATTATTATTTTTATTTACTGAACCCCCCTAAAATGAAAATCCTAAAATCGCCCCTGGGCAGAAGTGACAAATTACAAGCTTTACATCATGTTTATATTAGTTTTATATCTTCTAAACGCAAATTTTGCCACTGTTTTGGAGCTAATAAATATCCTAAAAACTAACAATACTGGTACTAACATCTAAAAATAAAGAATTTTCATTTCAGAGGATCTTCAAGAACATTATATGGATTATATGCACCTGACTCACTCATTCAATACCATTCATATCAGAGCAGGGAAAGCACTTTCTCAGCTCTTTCTTTTTGTAAACAAAGCCCGGGATGTCCGAAACATGCCCTCAGACATGACTGATGAACACAATCTGACCTCTCACAAGCTTCTGTCAGGCTAAAAATACGAACAAAAACACTGTTCACAAGAAGAGATCCTGGTCTAGCCATAATTTATATAGCACACATAAAACATGACATTGTTGGAGCAGGTTGAGGGCAGTTCTCCTGAGAGTTCCAGCGTATACGGTGACCACAAACACCATCCGAACACAGTTAATGTTACATAACAAAATACCAAACTAATGGATATTGTTTTAATGCATAACAGCAGGAGTTTTAGGTTCTGAAACAATATGCACTTTTCAAAATGAACCCAGCAGGCACACAACATAAGATGTTAATGGTGTTAATTTAGGTAGTGACATCAGATGACTAAAATTCAACGTCTAGTCAGCGTCTAAGGACAACGTTGTTATGATGTCCGATAACGATAAGAAATGATTATTAGACGTTGATAACTGGTTGGTTTTAGGTTGTGTTGTAAAGTGACCAAAATCCAATGTCAGGCCAACACTTTAAGCCAATGTCTTATTGACGTCAAATACTGAGATTTATTCATCAGGTATGGCAACTAAAATTCAAAGTCTGATAGACGTCATAGTGGGAACATCCACACAACATCAAACTGTAACATCATTAGACGTTGATTTTAGGTTGTACATTGATGTTGGTCTGACGTTGGGCTCTAATGTCAACCGGATTTTCATTTCCAAACAAAATGTAACACCCCCATGACATTGGGGTACAGCATTAGTTTGACCTCATGATGACAACCTGCACCTGCTGAGAAAGTATTTTAATGTGTAATGTCAATAACCCCACTTGTTATTAGTTGCGAGTACTTTTACAGTACAATACCTGGGGCCTCATGTACGAAGACTTGCGTGGAAATCATACTAAAACATTGCGTACGCACAAAGCTGTAAATGTGCGTACGCAGAAAAAAATTCAGATGTATGAAACACTGCGTACGCCGAATCTCACGCATATTCTTTTGTACATCCGAATGAACGTGAAACTGAGCGCAACATGCACGAGCGCAAAACCCCTCCCTGCCTCCTCCCCCGTATGAATATGCTAATGACTCTACTTTGGCAAAACCCAACGAAAAAGCAAAGGCAAAAGCAAGCAAGAAGAGAAACTTTGAACAGAATGTGAATTGGAGGTGCTGCTTTCGGAGGTAGACCGGAGAAAAGCGGTGTTATTAGCAAGTTTGTTCTCTGGAATTAACAACAAAAGAAAAAAATAGAGTGGGAGAGTTTAGCTGATGCGGTTAACACAGTTGGGTCTGAACATCGCACTGAGTGAATTAAAAAAGAAATAGTGTGATTTATAGGTGTAAAATGTTGCAGCACCCTTAACAGTCTCTGTGGCACAGCTCGTAAAACGCATGTCAACATGTTCGAGCATGAACTCGGTTCGAATCCAGCGTCTGATGAACTCTTTCTTTTTTCCCCCGCTACATATAAGATTTTGCCAACTATTTATCACGAGAAAGACAAGTAGGAATCATTAATAAGTCTGTGCATCATATTTTATTTGCACATTTATTGAATGGAAATGTTTCTGATTCACGCATGCAAATTCATCTTCAGATAGTGTCTTGATAGCAATGTGCGTGCAGTAGATAACTCAGATTACATTGGGAAAACAGGCGACCGCCACAAATTGTGCTTTAATGTTTAGCTGGTCAACTGTATGGTATGGAAACCTTATATACCTGCTAGATGAAACCGTCTCCTACAGCTGCCATTGCAAGGCTCAGACACTTTGTAGAGAGGAATTTAACACAACTGCCTCTAGGAGTCGCCAATGGAAATAAAACAGACATAAACAAAAAATGTACGAACGCCAGCCATAAAGCTGGCGTGGAGCTGCGCACATTCCCATGTTCAGTTCATCATTAGTAAATCTAAACGTGAGCGATTCTGAGCGTGAAACCTGGCGTATGCAAAGTTTTTGTGCGTACGCAGCGTTGATACATGAGGCCCCTGATTTTAGTATGAGGACTTCTTATTAGGTTATTTTTCTTGAATATTGACTTTTTATTAGTACTTACACATATTAATATGACCATATTCTACATTCTTTAAAACCATCCCATAGCAAAACTACAATAACAAACTTCCTACTTTATAGTAAATATCTGACGTCCAATACCGACATTTGTTCATCAGATATGGCAACTAAAATCCAACGTCTGATAGACGCCATAGTGGTAATGTCCACACAACGTCAAGCTGTAACATCATTAGATGTTTGTTTTATTTTAGGTTGGACATTGATGTTGGCCAAACAATGAGTTCTGACGTCAACCTGATTATTATCTCCAAACAAATTGCCATGCCCCCATGACATTGGGGTACAGCGTCAATCTGACATCATGTTGACGTCCTGTGCCTGCTGGGAAAGTATTTTAAAGTGTAATGTGAATAACCAGACTAGTTATTAGTTACGAGTACTTTTACAGTACCTGGAATCAGTATGAGGACTTTTTACTAGGTTATTTATCTTCAATATTGACTGCTTATTAGTACTTACAAATACACATAATGTCTTATGACCATAATCTACACCCTTTAATACCACCCCATAGCAAAATTCCACTACAATAATAAACATTCCGACTACTAAGTAATAAATGATGTGTTGGTTGAAGCTTAATTTAGATTAAATATGTGATCACTATTCTAAAGCCATACTCTAATACACAGGTGTCAAACTCAGTTCCAAAAGGGCCGCAGCTCTGCACAGTTTAGTTCCAACCCTGATTAAACACACCTGATCAAACTAATTGAGTCCTTCAGGCTTGTTTGAAACCTCCAGGTAAGTGTGTTGGAGCAGGGTTGGAACTAAACTGTGCAGGGCTGCGGCCCTCCAGGAATTGAGTTTGACACCCCTGCTCCAATACATTATTAAAATCCTAAAATGCTCTTTTGTAAAATTGCATTTTGTTCGGTGGACTTCATTGATTACAGATAGTGTCAGGGTTCTGCCACTCTGGTCTTGTAAATTCTTGTTTTGGTGGCAGAGCTCTGACACTACCCATGTCTGGTCCTGCTTCTGTCTCTGTGTGCGCGCGCGCCGTCGTGGGTGTACGCAGAGTGTGCGCGCTGCCGCTTGATGTGGCCGTGCGCGCTCTGCGTCCCTCAGACGCGCACGCTCTTGTACTAGTGTTTGTGTTTGTTCTGTTAGCATCGCTCTGCTTTATTCTCGGCGCCTCCGTCTAGTTGGTTTCAGTTTTGGTTGGCGCTGAGATGAAGTATGCGCGTTGCTTATGTGTGAGCGCACGGTAAGGTGTTTATCTATCGTGCGCTTGGTCTTCCGTCTCTTGTCAAAGCATGTGGCTCGGTGTTTACATTGTGGTCACGTGCTTTTGTCGTGTGCTTTGTTGTGCTTGTCTTGTCATGAACATGCGGTTAATGAGTTCTCTCATTGGCTGCATGTTCTTGTCCTGTTTTATGTGAGCGCATGGCTTGTGTTGTCTCTCTGTGTCATGCGCTCTCCCATCTATTGTCTAGTCCCACCCTCCTTGTTAACTCATTATTAGTTAGTCATGTTCACGTGTGTCAATTTACTTTTTGCTTTATAATCCCCTCATGTTTTCAGTCCTGTGCCAGGTCGTTGTCTACACTCCCCTGTGTTCCTGCTCCAGTCTTGCCTTGTCTTGCCAGCCCAGCCAAGTTTGTGTGTTTTGTTAATGTTTTCCCCCTTTGGGTAGTTTTGTTTTGCTTTTTATTTTTATTTTATTATTAATAAATAAACATTATTTCTTTGCACTTGAGTCCTCGCTCCTTTTCCCCACCGCAACCATTACAGATAGTAGCATTTTAGTTAACTAATAACCAGTTTATAGGACTTTTTTTGTATCTTTATTATGCGTTACATCAATATACTACGGAAATTCATGCAATACATGCAATAACCCTACTACACTAATCCCCAACCTAATCCTACAGTTAATTATTGCTTAAATGTATCATAAAAAAACAGCAACAAAGACAAATCTATTAGTTTTAAAGTAATTAGTTGACATTATTAAAAAAGTAAGTAAACACATTGCCTTAGGAATTAAGTAAATTAATTATGTGCATAATTATAACGTTACATATATACTAATATATCCGTTACATGAATATACTATAGAAATTATACATGCAATAACCCTAATCCTATAATAAATTAATATTACAATTAATGATTTATAGAAGGATGATTAAGACATTTTACATTTGATTGTTCAATGTCTGTACTTGAATACTGTTGGACTCACCAGAAAACCCTTAAGTACTGTTTATTTATTTATTTCTGCTTGTCATTTATTATAATTTATGCAGATTCACTTCACAGAAAAAGACTTGATCATCCCAGTCCATTTAAATGAATGAAATCTTTCCAAATAGAGTTATTCAAATCATCTGCTAAAATTATATTCATATTGCAACATATTCAGCAGTAAAACAAAATATCGCAGTGTTAGATTTGTCCAATATCATGCAGCCCTAAAATGTACAATAAAACAGCAACAAAGACACTGTGAAACAATCAAAGGTGAAAAAATGTGAAGTGAAAAATAGATCTGTGTGAACTTGTCAGAACCGACTTCAATCATCCACTAAAATCACCAAATAATTTTGTACAAAAATGAGCAGAAAGGCCCTCTGCAGATGTCTTTTTATTTTATATGCAGTGTTTTAAACGTCAAACTCATTTTCAAGCCATTGTATAAGACGAACAAAAGAGCTTTCCAGCATTCACAGATGAACTATTTGACTTTTATTTTGAGCTAATCTTGCTGCACAATCATCCTGACAGCTGGCTTTCTGACTGTGTTCATGCTAAACAGCTATACAGACGTCACAATTACACCCTGTCGATTAAAAAAAAAAAAAACACCCGACGGTCGCAGCACCTCCTCATACACTATAAAAATTGTGCATCTTTGCGTTTCCATCCAGGACGGTTTTTATGCGTTTTTCATAAAAATAGGTAGATGAAAATATAGCTATATTTAACAATTATTACTTGTTAATTGCTGTTTGTTCAAACTACTTATTTAAAATAAGTTGAACAAACACAATAAGTTTTTGTGGGGGGACAATTTTATTGTTTAAGTTCATTTATTCATTCATTCATTCATTCATTCATTCATTCATTCATTCATTCATTCATTCATTATCCTTCAGCTTAAGGCTGATTTTTACTTCAGCGTCAAGCACTACGGCACAGCCTTCACATGTTCTCTTAACCCTGGCCATGGTTTAAGCTGACACTAATGCACACGTCTCAAAAAATGTAACTACACGCCGTAACGACAAGTAGCTCAAGCTCCGTGATTGGTCGGCTTGATACTGGTAATGAGTGTGGGCGGTGCTGAGAACCACGAGCTCGATGGGGCGATTGTTTACAACTGTCGAGTCCTGTGAAGCTCTAGATGGTAACTTTTGTTGTTGCACGTCCACCGGTTCCCACCTCTGAATAAGCTAGTTTAAGCTTAGCGTTCGAAAAAACAAAACACCAGTGAAGAAACTCGACACAGGAAACATAAAAACCTAGTACTGTACTGTAACTGTAGTGAGTAAAGTTAGTAACTGTGGTGTTAGTAACTGTACTATGAAGCAGGTTTCGGGCAGCCGCTGCGATTGGATACTATACCATAGTTGGCGACCAGGTGGTATTACAGACTGTACCAAAATAACAAGAACGGGGGGGGTCAGGGGGAGTGTTGGCAGATATGGTTATTGCAGAGCAACACAAACAGCATGCCGAAGTATAAATGCATGACTACTCACAAATAGGGTTGTAACAATATACCGGTATGACGGTCTACCATGATTTGAACGTGCACGATTATCATACCATGAACAATTGCATATCAACGGTTTTAACCCTTAAAGACCGAGACAGCCGCCCGCGGCTAAAAATAAGTATTGCTCTTAAATGTTAAATAACTTTTGATCCGCTGATCCGATTCATACAATTCAAAGATTGACATAAAGAAATGAATCTCAGCTTATGCGCCGTATCACATAATATTCGTGGACTTTTAGAGGCTCCGGAATCAGTGCGGTTACATCATCAAAATTTGACAACGCTGATTTGACAAAGAAACGCTCGTCACTGTGTCTCCGGACAAACCAGACATGATACATTGATGCATTGTCCCTCCTCCATGCCCAGATTGGTTCAAACTCGCATTTGCATTGCAGACAACCATATCCAAATCCATATCCACAGACAACCATATCCATGCTGGCACATAAAACCTAAGGATGTTCCATATTGAATCTAGTTTCGTTATGTAACTATTTATAGTATAGTAAATATTTATATCTATTTTTTTACTGAGGATTTGCACCATGTTTATTTGGACTTTGACACATTATTTATTATTTTCTTATTTTTTTATTTGTTCATTGTAAGTGGTGTTGTTTATAGTAACTGAAAATATATTATTTGGAAAAAGTCAAATTTGCTTCACTGTTCTATTATTTTGTAACATTTTTTTTCTGTTTAGTTCATTCCCAGACCTTTTGGGCAGATACATTGTCAGTAAATAAATGCATTTTTTCCCCCATAGAAAAACCTTTGTTCAGTCAGAAAACGTGTTCTTATTCTTTTTCAGGGTCTTTGCTATGAGAATTACTATTTGATACCGTATACCGCGAAACCGTCAAACCGTGGTATTGTTTTAGACGATTATCATACCGTAAAAAATTCATACCGTTACAACCCTACTCACAATGCAGACACCATGGGTCATGCCGATCACTCGACGCAGAAGTATAAATCAGCCTTTAGTCCCTTATTTATCAACCAACTATTCTGCAGAAGGTGTCCTTCCAGCTGCAACCCAGTACTGGGAAACACCCATACACTCACATTCACACACACTCATACACTACAGCCAATTTAGTTTATTCAATTCCCCTATTGACCTTATTCTCAAATGCGGAAGTGCGCCTGTTTTCGCGATTGTCTTAGAACGTCTGTTTCAGTCGCCTATGGGAGAAATGACAAGGAATAATAAATGGCAAAAAACGGTCAAACTACTTGCTCTACAAACAAATGTTTGCATGACTATACAGACCAAGTAGAATAATACAACAAGGAAATATCAGTTTGCAACATCAAACAACGAAACGAGCAGTTTTTAATGTCTAAAAATGAATGGAAGTGAATGAGACCGGAAGTCTCGTGCCAAAAAGATTCAAACGGCAGCGCCCACTCATCGGCGGAGAATAAGGTCAATAGCGCATGTCTTTTGACTGTGGAGGAAACCGGAGCACCCAACACAGGGAGAACAAACTCCAAACAGAAATGCCAACCGGTCCAGCCGAGACTTGAACCAGCGACCTTCTTTCTGTCAGGCGACAGTGCTAACCATTGAGCCACTGTGCCGCCCCTGTTTTATGTTCAACCATGTTAAATTTGTACAAACGATAACGGTAACTTAATTGATTCGTGTTAGGTCAAGCTTGAAGGAATTGCGTTGAACCCATCATATTTTACAGTGTAGTTAGCTATCCAGAAGATTCTCAATCACACCTCGACGATTCGAAACGCCCTCAGCAGCTCTTCCTAACGCCACGTCCTGTGCCTGTCCGAGGAGCACAAAAGCGGCTGGTCTAAATCGAGCCGCGGCTCCCAACGCAACAATAGCTGGAAAGAAGGAGTGTGACGGAGCTTTTCCTCTGACAGAGGAGCAGACGGCCCTGTTTTGTAAGCACTTCCATCCTGTGAAAGTCCCTCAGACCGGAGAGAGACCTCCACCTGCCATGAAAGTCAAAGGCTCTCGGGGGCCGACCACCTTTCCAGGAAGGGCCGCTGATATCACTGGGCGTTTAGATCTGATCCCGGATCAGTCCCGGGACACACACACACACTACGCCCTGGGTTTTAGGTGTAGAGTCTCGGAGCCCCGAGCCCCTCCTCCGGTTCGACTGGCGCCAGTACTCAATGGGCCCTGCACTTTGATTATTTGTGTTAACAGTTAATTTAGCACCACAGACACATGTGCCAAAGCTGCCTTCACTTCCTCATGCATCACTAACAAATGTGACTTTTATGAGTTCTTTTGCACAAAACCAGACACCCCCCCCTACTTACAAACACACACACACACACACACGCACACACACTGGCGTCGCTCATAACCCTCCGCCGACCAGCCGACAACTGACTTTAACTCTCTCTCACTCACACACACACACACTCACACACTCTCTCACACACACACACACACACACACACACACACACACACACACACACACACACACACACACACACACGGTGCTAATCGCTTCCACATCTTGCATGAAGAGTTATTTCTGGCTCCTCTGTTCTCAGTGTTTGCATTATCAGGGATACATTTCATGTCGGAGTGGAGCTGGTTTTAGAGACGCACAGACCTTCTGATGTCTTTAATCCATGTTTGCTTTCATGCTAGGGTTTTTTTAAAAATGCAGACGTTTGATTGGCCGTGCTGGAAGTCAGAGTCAGTGTGGTTATCTGTTGCTTGCGAGACGTGTTTTTAGATTTGAACAAGAACACTGATGTAGTGCTGTTGTGCACTTCTTAAAGGGATAGTTCACCCAAAAATGAGAAATACCGCATCATTTATTCTCCCTCTTATTGTTTTTGAGTCTCTTTCTTCTGTTGAACACTCAAGTAGATAATTTGAAGAATGCTGGATGCTGGCACCCATCGACTTCAATAGTAGAAAAACTAAAAATACTTAAGATTAATATAATGTTTTTTTTAACAAACTTTCTGAAACTAGGACCTGGGGCCTGTTCCATAAACCAAGCTTACAGAAAAAGCCAGGCTTATTTTGGTAAGTCAGGTTTATTAACGGCGGATTCGGTTTCATAAATTAAATTTACGATAGTAACTCAGTTACTCTAGCAACTTATGCTGGGAAACTAGCCTGTTCCAGGGCAGGTTAACTCTGTTAAATTCAAGCTTAATCAAAGCAATATTAACATTTACATGCCGTAATATGATGCCATTTTAATTCACTTAACCTCTTAATAATGACTTCATAGTAAATATATTTACACACTAAACATCTTTAAGACGATAATACATTTAAATTCAAATAAATGAATCCAAACTAATCAAATACAAAACTCAAGGCGACAACATTTTTATATATTTTTGTGTTTCTGTTGATTTATTTTTCGTGTTTATTAAAAATTTCTTTAATATTTTTCCTCAACATATTAATTAGGGTGTACTCATTTTTGAACTGGGATCTTAAGTTTATTTTTTGTTAGATTAGTTCCAATATATATATATATATATACACAGTTGAAGTCAGAATTATTTGCCCCCTTAGATTCTCTGTTCTTTTTTTAAACATTTCTCAAATGATGTTCAACAGAGCAAGGAAATTTTCACAGTATGTCTGATAACATTTCGTCCTCTGGAGAAAGTCTTATTTGTTTTATTTTGGCTAAAATATTATTAGCCCCTTTAAGCTATATTTTTTGCTTTCAATAGTATGGCAATAAATGTCATAAATTGGCATTCAAACTCTCATTATTAGCATTTAACACTGAATAAAGCACATGAGGTGTACCTGAGGTGATCATTGTCAGTTTATCCTGTTGTTCAGCTGCAAGAAATAAACGCTGTTTTTTGAAATATAAAATTTGGACAACTTCTATCGCGAGCCAATGCTTTTATTTAGAAAACGACTCAAATCAGCCTTCAGGCTGGATAGTTACGCTCCATTCACAATGGGCGTCAGTGTCAACGCTTTCCATTCACTTTGAATGGGTGACGTCAGGCGTTCCCAAACTGCATTGTGGATCCGCCAGCGCCGCTTCAAATGCGTTGCTTGCTGCAGAAGTCGGGACTAACTCAACTTTTCAAGCACCGACAGAAGCGTCAGCCAATCAGATCACTGTATGCAAATACACTAGTTAGACAGTGGCCTATTGCTGACTGAATTTCATTGGCTGATGCTGCTATGATGATCGCTTCATCCCCAACTTCAGAAACACCTTCAAGTCAAGCGTTGACGCTGAACCCCCGTGTGAATGGGGCGTTAGGTTCGCTCCTGTTGGTGTCGTCGATCTGGTAACCTGCGCTTGTGTGTGTTTTAAACTATAAATGCAATACACTGGGTGTTAAACTTATGTACTGTCCCTTTAATTTCACATTAACCCAGCGTAAAAGTGTCATTATCGCCACCTGTTGGTTCTGTGTGGCCTAAATATGCTTCACAGTGCATTTTGGTGTTTTCATGTAGACAAACTTAGTTTATAAAAATACCCACAAGCAGTTGAAATTATTTGCCCTCTTGTGAATTTTCAAATATTTCCCAAATGATGTTTTACAGAGCAAGGAATTTTCACAGTATTTCCTATAATTTAATATAATCCTATAATAACAATTATTTGTGTTATTTCGGCTAGAATAACTGCAGGTTTAATTTTTTTTAAACAATTTTAAGGTCAATATTATTAGCCTCCTTAAGCAATATATTTTTTGATTGTCTATAGAACAAACCACAGTTATACAATGATTTGCCTAATTACCCTCACTTGCCTAATTAAGCCTTTAAATGTCACTTTAAGCTGAATACTAGCATCTAGAAAAATATCTAGCCAAATATTATGTGCTGTCATCATGGCAAAGATAAAATAAATCAGTTATTAGAAATGAGATATTAAAGCTATTATGTTTAGAAATGTGTTGAAAAAAAATCTTCTCTGTTAAACAGAAATTGGAAGAAAAAAATTAAAGACGGCTGATAATAACAACAGTCCATGTGGACATGGCCAAAACAAAAAGAAAAAACATGCATTTTTAAACGAGAATCGTGTGGACATGACTGACAAACACTTCTAAAGCAACAGAGTCAGCAAATGCAGCAGTGTGGATTTCTGGACACTGACTGCAGAAATCGCCCGCACACATGAGCTCATGCCCAAATAATGCAGCGTTTCAAGGCCACAGGAGCCTCTGAAACATCCTGACTCCGGCTCTCGTCTGAGGAGCGTCATCCAAAACCTCAGAGGAAACACAGCTCTCTCAAAACACTGCAAACTGACATGCTTTCACGAGCCTTTCAAAGCAAACAGACGGATGAATGATGCTGAAACCTAAAACTGCTATTAAGACGCAGAGCCAAGATGCACCGCAAATGTGTTGACTCTGCGCAAACTGAAGGCCCTTTAGAAAGATTCACCTGTTGTGGATGTTCGTGAGGTGAAGCTTTCAATCATCGTCTGGATGCATAAACACTCAAATATTTGACTTGTGGATTGAAGTCAGAACTTGTTACTGTACTTGTGACAGTCATTTTTCTAGATTTTTGATTTGAAGTACAAAGAAATTGTATACTTAAGGTTTGATCTATTGAGTATGATCTTCCGGAGAGTGATGTTTAGATGAATAAATAAATATATATATTAATAAATAAACGCTTTCTTCTTGATGACAGAATAAACTCACAAGATAAATGAGACATCAGCAGCTCAGAAAGCATCCAAAATGGTGATATGGATTTGTCTGCACTGGCACACTGTTCTTATTTGATTAAAATTAAGACTACTGAGATTATAGTCTCATACTTCAGCCTACACATCAAAGTTCCTGAAAGCAAAGAAGGTCAAGGTGCTCCAATAATGGCCAGTTTAATCACCAGATTTAAACATTATTGAGCATGTCTGGGGTAGGATGAAGGAGGAGGCATTGAAGATGAATCCAAAGAATCTTGATGAACTCTGGGAGTCCTGCAAGAACGCTTTCTTTGCCATTCCAGATGACTTTATTAATAAGTTATTTGAGTCATTGCAGAGATGTATGGATGCAGTCCTTCAAGCTAATGGGAGTCATGCACAATATTCATTCTTTACCTTACTATCCTAATTAAATAATTATAAATCAAGGCATGATCATATTTTATTTTGGTAAAATAAGCATAATCTAGAGGCCTTTGCCTTTCAAATAAGCCACTTCTGATACCAAATAACCAACTAGAAGTCAAGTTAATATTTGTTGTTCCTAAAACTTGGATAGGCAATAACATTTTTGTCAGGTAGTGTGTATATATATATATTGTATATATATATATATACTTATTGTATAATATAATAAAGTTTTTTGCGAGGAAAGTTTTGTTGATGAAAGCACAAATGACGTCTTATTCAGAGTAAGGAAAAAATAATAAATTAAAATAAAATGTAATTAAATAAAATAAATGAATAATTTATCAAAATCACAAAACAAACAAACAAACAAACAAATTAAGTAATAAAAAAAGAGAACAAATTGATTTCAAAATAAATTATAAATTTGTAGGAATACAAATACAATTAAAGTTAGAATTATTAGCCCACCTTTAATTTTTTTAATTTTTTTTTTTATTTCCCAAATGATGTTTAACAGAGCAAGGAAGTTTTCACAGTATGTCTGATAATATTTTTTCTTCTGGAGAAAGTCTTATTTGTTTTATTTCAGCTAGAATGAAAGCAGTTTTGAATTGTTTAAACACTATTTTAAGGAAAAAAATTATTAGCCCTTTAAGCTATATTTCTTTCTGATAGTCTACACAGAACAAACCATCGTTATTTTGAAAATATTTGTATTTTGAAATTGTGCTTTGAAAATACAAAGTGGATTTGTGTGTTTTTAAATCGTGTTTAGAATTTACAAACTGGATTTGTGTATTTGTGAATCGCGTTTTAAAATTGCAAAATAGATTTGTGTATTTTTAAATCGTGTTTTAATTTACAAACTGGATTTGTGTATTTTTGAATCGTGTTTTGAATTTACGAACTGCATGTGTGTATTCACGAATCATGTTTTGTAAATGTGAATTGTGCTGTGCATGTATGAATTAGATTTTGTACATGTATTATTTTTGAGTCTGATCTGTCTCCATATCCTTATGACTGTTTTTATTGTCATTGTCTAAAGTGACATATAGCCTTTTTTACCTAAACAAGTACAACCAACATATCAGCTCTCTCAGCAAGATCCGCAAACTTTGGCTTAACAAAAATGTAAGCAAACACAGTTACAATAAAATGCACAATAGCACCCCTTGAGGCCAAAATAAAATAGTAATTCCCACAAAAATATCGGTCGAATATATTTCCAAACAGTGCCTTTTGGGGCTTCACAGGCAAACAATACAGCAAGACTAAAGCTAAGATAGTGTCTGCTTCTTAGAGGAAGTGGAAAGCTGTGGGTAAATCTCTAATGTACAGGGATATTGTCTGTATCAGAGTTTCACAGGTTGGCAGGTTCATGTCCCTTATTCTCACTGCCTCCTCTTTCCTTCCCTGTATTGTCCGACATCCTGGTCCTCTCCTGCAGCCTGTGCCATAGCCGAGCCAACAGGGACCTGCTGTCTTCACAGACACTCTGTCACCGCAACATTTGTCCACTCGCTCGACCTCTGCAGGACCCCTGATTTACTGGAGTCTGTCTCTGAGACACACAAGCTGGACTGACACATGTCAATCTATGGAGTCAGATCTGTCTCAAAAACAATACTTATGCACTCACAGCACAATTCACATCTCCAAAATCCATATAGTCATTCAACACACATTCCGTAAATACGTAAATATTTCCCCAAATGAATTGGCAGTGGATATTTCTGAATTATGTTGAATTTACATATTAAATTAGCATATTTATGAATTGTGTTTGAAATTTAGGAGTTGGATTTGTGTATTTACGAACTTAATTTTGTAAATGTGAATTGTGAATGAATTTTATTTTGTAAATGTATTATTTTTGAGACCGATCCGGCTCCATATCAATCAGCTATCAGATTAGTTACTACAGTGGCCGAGAGAGCTTAACGTGCTGCAGTTTAAGAAAACACATGCAATTGCAATTGTTCAGATCCAGAAGCACCCCATACGGACACAGACCTACAATAGGTCTGTTACTTCAGTCCCGGTCCTTCAGGGTGTTCTTTCGCATCAGATGTGCACCCGCTCACTCTAAAGCCTGATTTATACTTCTGCGTCAAGTGACCGGCGTAACTGTGCATTGGCTGTGCATTTATACTTTTGCGCGCTGTCTCTGTCGGTCTGTATTAACACTTCCGAAACGCTAGTTGGCAGTGAGGTGTAAATGTTCCTCTGTGTCGAGTTTCTTCTCTGGTTTTTAGCTTTTCTTGAACACTTCCGGGATGTACAAGTGGCTCAAACTCGCTCATTTTGAGGCAGGAACCGGCGAACGTGCAGCAACTTTAACTATGAGGTAAACACAAAACAAAACTTTCCATCCGGAGCTCCTTCACGGGAATCCACACTTGTAAACAATCGCTCGCGCCATTCGCGCGGCTCTCGGTCCCGCCCAGACTCGTCAGCGCTACCAAGTCGACCAATCACAGAGCTTACGCTACGCGTCGTGGTGCACGTCAGGTGCACGAGGTGCACGTCAGTGACGGCGACGGCCACGGCGAAGGGCTATGCGTCAGCGCCGTAGCATACGCCGGTGTTTGACGCAGAAGTATAAATCAGCCTTAACTATTCACTCTGTTTACCCGCTGTCTGCTAAAAACAGTTTTCTTCTCAACTGACTGTTCCAGCTGAATTGAGACAAGAGCCGAACACTTTTTCTTAGCTTAAGTTTCATTTCCCTACTATGTTGCAGATAAGTGAAACAGAGCTTTCTAGAATCATAATAAAATCATATAGAAATCATAAATAAAAACGCCTTGTTGCCTTGGTAATGCAAGCATAATGTAAACTGAAGTAGTCAATACTTTAAAAGTGCTCAGTTATTAAGATGTGTTGACATAAGTATCATCTGCATAATAGACCAATTACCATGTTTGTAAACATTCAGGATGCGCGTGCAGGGAGGTGGCAGAAAAAAAACAGGAGCACTAGAATTTAGAGCGAGGAAATGACATCCATTGCTGTACAGAGTTTGTTGTTGTCTTAGAAAAAAGTTGTACTGATTACATATTATATATATGGATATGTTTTCAGTGTATTATAACAGCTCGTCACCCAGTGATAAGCACAGTGATTTGGCAAAATTACCGTTAAAGTAAGCGCCGTTCATCTGACAGGTCCATTTGCGATAGCACCCTCCCAATGGATATTGGATGAGACGAAATGACGAAACATCCAGCCCCAAATATACAATCTCATTGAAGCTCCAAGTGATTTTACAAGAAAGAAGTTCTACAAGTCTTTTGATGCCAGCAATGTTGTTCTGTGTGGTCATGTGCCAGAAATAATGTTCCATGAATACCAGATTCAACATTATGTAGTGCTAAAAACCGAGGATCTGCCTAGCCAAAGACAAAGAAAGTAGACGGAACTGTCCAAGGACTTTCTCCTTAATCATATAATTTCATAAAAGTATTTTTTGCAAACTCTAAATAGTGAAATCATATTAGCAGCCAATGACAATCAAAGTACAACCATGTTCTCCCTGCGTTCGTGTGGGTTTCCTCCGGGTGCTCCGGTTTTCCCTACAGTCCAAACACATGCTGCAGGTGAATTGGGTAGCCTAAATTGTCCGTAGTGTGTGAGTGTGTGAGGGTGACAGGCCCAGACGACAGGCCGGCCAGAAGGTGTAAAAAAATCGTTATCATATGGACAAGTCGGAATCGAGGACTTGTTTCAAAGAGCCGACCCCGCAACCATACGGGACTAAGGCCAAAGAAGAAGACAAAGAAGACAATCAAAGTACAGCATTGTTCACAGTCAAATAAACAGTGTTAATGTTGTTTTCAAGTCACACTTGCAGGTTATTTCAGACCGAATATTCAAAGTGGCGTGGTAAACAATACAGGGAGTGTGTCACAAGTTTTCAGTGAATGAATGTGTGAATATAAAACCAAATTTACCTTGATACCTTACACTTTCATGCTTCATTCTGAGCATTCAGGGTCCGCAGTTCAATTAACCATATTTAACTGTTTGTGCTGAAATCATTGCTGCAATCAAAAATGAGTAACGTGTATGATTCAGCATAGCGTGAACTCGCCTAGTATAACATGAGAACTGATAGCCTAATCTTACGAGGAAACGTAAGTATTTTACATTTTGTCAGTTTAATGGCTAATTCGTACAAGTTCAGTAGTGCGAAAATGTAAGATTTTAAAAGGAGGCGTGGCACTAAACTTCACCCCTAACCTCATATTTAGGGTTGAGCAAATCTATTAAATTGTACGAATTAGATCGTATGAATTCATACGAATTAGCGACTAAATCAAAAAGTTACGAATTGCCGTGAGATTGCGTTGGAACTGCAGAGTCGAGCATTTCTAATTAGGTCGTCCCTTTTATCCAAAGACGTCTGCAGTTTAGCCAAAACTTTTCTCTTTATTTTCTTACAATACAATTTTAAAAATGCCCTACTTTTATTTAATTAATGTGAGAACATGCAAATCTACGATCATGTGTGTGAAGCTGTTGCATTGTCAGGTGTTTGTAAACCAATAAATATGTTTATTGTTCTTTGAATTGTTCTGTAGGCATTTTGTCCCTAACCGTACCGAAACTGTGACCCTAAGGCCCCGTTTACACTAATGCGTTTTAGTTTGAAAACGCATAAGTTTTGCTACGGTTACACCATCCGTCCACACTACGCCGGAGTCCTCGAGCGCCGAAAACGGATCGTTTCGAAAACGCTGGAGAGGCCGTTTTCATTCTGAAACGCTGCTGCTCCGTCTCAGTGTGGATGGGGAAAGACGGAGACATCTGAAAACGGATGCGGGGCTGCTGACATTCGCCTCTCTGATTGGGGCTTTTCCTCAATATTAAGTAGCCCACACACAGTTCAGTCCTGAATCTTCTCCGTGTAAGTTCAGACTTCGCAAGTTTGATCAAGGCTGCAGTCTCTTCTTCTCAGTTTGATATGGAAAACATACCGAGGACACGCGTAAATATTCACAGGGAACCGTGTACTTTATAACTTCATTCACATCACCCTGGCTACGTTGTTTCACTTTCTCAACAATAAAATGTAAACATGATTTAAGGAACTGCCTAATTTCATTTAAATATTAACAACTAAACAGACAGCAGACATGTTGAGGCGTCGTGCTGCATGAGCGTCATCTTCATTGTGTGGATATTTATAACAAAACGGAGCCGATAACAACTGCCTCCTTTCAATTTCAGTGAAAATACGAAACATACCCTCTCTTTTGCTGAATATCAGTTTTAATAATCGATAATGGCCATTATAAAAGTATAACATACAATAAGTTTATACATTATAGGAAATAAAGGCAAGCGATCAGTCAATATACAGAATGTAGGCTACGTGCTTACATTAATCATTAACTTATCTTTGCGCTCAGCCAAAACACGTTACCTGAAAACAAGTAATAGATTCCAATGACCAAAGTCAGGGAATAAGTCGTTAGATAAAGACAACAAGATGAATGAAATATCACGTTTAATAAATATAGTGAGATTAGATCCAGCGGGAGATGCTTGATGAGAAGTCCGACCAGCAGAGCTCTCATCTGGGTAGATGGGCTCCAGCGATTGCCAAAGTGTGTGTGTGTGGTCACGTGATGTGCGTTTTCAGCCTTTTGGTGTGGACGGAGAGCAGTTTAGAAACGCTGGGTAAAACGCGAGTGTGGAAACGAATCGTTTTCATTCTAAAACGCAGTTTTAAAACTAAAACGCACTAGTGTAAACGGGGCCTAAAACTGTGACACATACCGAACCGTGAGTAGATTGAACTGTTGCATCCCTACAACCTACACTATACCTACACACAGTTCTGTCCAAAAAGCTTACAAAAGATGATTTTCATCATAGGTGCCCTTTAAGTTAGAATCTTTCAGACTTTTTAAAATTACAATCCCGACTCAACATCGCAGATCCTGTGCTATGATGACTATTTGCACATTGCAATATCGATGCCAAAACAATCTATATTGCACAGCCCTAATCCTGGTGACTTTTACGACTAGCGACAGCACAACTCTTGACAAAGAGTCTAAGCGAAAGCCTTTGGAATGGACTTGACGTGCTGCTCCGTTTGTCCGTCACGCCTCACAAAACTCAAAACTGCCGATATCCACACCAAAAAATGTTTCATATACTAAACAGCGAACATTACCAGTGGCCATTTACTGCTTTAAAGGCCCAGCGTGTAAAATAAGGTCAAAACAGTAAAGCTACACAGCTTGATTCGGCATCCAGCAAAATACATGGCAGCAGTTTTGAGGTTTTAAAAGAGACGTTAACAGCAATTCAACTGGCGACAAGTGCTATTACTGATGGCACCGGCGCAGGAGACGGATTACAGCCTGCAGGCCGGCGAGAGTGACGCTCTGCGGCTGTACATCTGGGATTGTGTTTAAGTCTCCTTAAAACACAGTCCGCAAGAAGCCAAAACGCTTTTCATTTTAGAGCAATTAAGCGGATCAGAGCCCCGTTCCCACCCTGGCCCACTTTTCCTTACTTCCCTTTCTCTCTCCGTTTTCACCCTTGTTTTATTAGCTATTTCCTCCCCTCCACTGGCGGCGCGAACGCTCACTTTTCCCCCTAAAAAAAGCAAGGGAAAAAAAAAAACATGCTTTCTGACGCTTGCATTACATAAACACACACACACACACAAACAGCAGGAAGACCACCGGGTCGAGGCCGAGCTGAAGCTCTCAGTCTCTGCTGCGTTGCTCCATTTATGGGCGGTAATTAAAAACATCCAGCGGTAATTTAATAGCGCTCACAAGCCAGAGACACAAAGTCTGCTGGCTTTGCCCTCTGAATAAATAACTTGGAATGGGATCCGTATACAGCTTATTTGTTCTTCTCCTTTCCCCTCAACATGAATATATATTTTCATTGCCTCGCTGGCTGTCCTGACCAGAAAGAAGTGTGGTGCAAAAAGAAAAAAAAAAGAAAAACTTTATACTCATTTTAGCAATACATACACTGTAAAAACATTAAATTACAACAAAAGGTCAAAGGTTTTTAATGTTACTTTAGCTTATTTTTATCTGTTAATAAGGTTTCAACTATTTATTTTAGTTCTACAAGATTTAACTTCATATATTTAGTCTTTTTAGATGACTAGAAAAGGTTATTTAATTTAGCTAAACAATTTAAGGCAGGGATTTATTTATTTTATTGTACTGTTGTGCATGTATCAATGGGCCATGCTTTACAATAATGGTGCATTAGTCCAGTGGTTCTCAAAGTGGGGGACAATGAAGGGGGGGGGGGGTCGCCTGGTGATTTCCAAAAATCAATTTATCTTTATTAAACCATATAAGCATTACCATATTTTATCCATAACCTACTGAAGAGAAAAAAAATAGTAGTTTATAATTATTGTATACTATATAGTTACTATATATTACTATATATACTATTACTATAGTAGCTTTTAGTTACTAGTTCTATTGGATTGCGACCCATGGGGTAATCACATTATATTAAAAACACCTCAGAGGATATTGGGGGTCACGAGTCACTGGCATTGTCATTTTAGGGGTCGCGGGCTGAAAAGTTTGGGAGCCCCTGCATTAGTTAAAGCTGCAGTAGGTGATTGTCTTTAGAAACATTTGTTGTTGTGCTGGTTGAAAATCTCTTCACATTCCAATAGTACTGATTTAAGTAAATGATCTAATTGTGTTTATGTGTATTCTTATATTCTGGATAAGGCATAAAACTAAAAAAATTTTTATCCAATTAAATATTGTCGGGCCGACATCTCCCATAATTCTGATTAGTAGCTCAAAAGTAGCTCAGAAGTCTTGTTCAGCCATTGAAATCTTCCGGTAAAAGATTGATGCGACTATTTTTAACTTGTCTACCGATTCCCGAAATCATGATCAGCGATGCAACGATTGGCTGACGGCAAAGCAGCGTAATGACATCATCTGATTAATATTCAATTATCCATGTAAGCAAAATGACATAGAATTAGCAGTAAACAGTTTGTTAAATATGCCAAATTACTTTCCACATAAGCTGCAGGCTTTACACTTTTATGTGTCAAGAGTATTCATCATGTATTTCAATGCATATCAAGGTATTTAGCTCTACATTTAGAAAAGATTTTCTTTATTATAGTGGCCTAGGCCTACTCAAGTTTTTTTAATCGGCGTTAGGAATAACTGTATAAATACATTTTGCATCAAAAAAGTATTTTTATATTGGTAAAGGTGTCTGTAACTTTTAAATCATTGGTAAAGCGGTCAAAACACATGCATGACTGCATAAATTATTATCATTTAAAAAAAAAGTTGACTATTGTGTATGTATGCGTTTTTAATTAAAAAGTTTACATCAATAAATGTTCTCTTTAAACCACTATGTGGCAGTCTTTGTACTTTATTTTGGAGTGCAGATTGCATAAGTTTTATTAATATATATATATATATATATATATATATATATATATATATATATATATATATTTTTTTTTTTTTTTTTACTTTATATATATATATAGTTAAAAAAAATTATATTTACTATTTTGCCAAGTGTATATAACTATTATAAGAAAACATCAGCATTTGGTACATACTTTCAGTATTATCTTCGCTTGAAATGACCCGATCTAATCCTGTGAGCCTGCTCCCGATCAGGTTTGAGCTACCAGAACTGTTGCTACGACAACAACTCTTAGATGAGTTTTGAAGAACTAAACGATTCTGGATCATGTCAAATCGTCAATATCCAAATCCAGCTAACTGAGTAATCCACCTACAAAGAACAGACCCCTGGAGGAGATTTACCAAGACCGAGTTGTGGATTACTTCAGAAGACCAGCGCATTGTGACGAAGTGTTATTCAGAGGATGATAATATGTAACATGGTCAAAAATGAGGTCGTGATGTGATCTCGTTCTTTTTACGTGCACATGCGCATTAGCTCGGGCACCCTAAAAATATGCAGTTTTTGTTTGATTTGGAAGTTTAAAAACGAAACTAATGAGACAGTTGTTGTTTAATTTCATTGGTGATTCCAAATATATAATGTAATCGTAAGCCATCTTTGAAACGGCATTTCAAAGATGGCTTCTGAGTGAAATTACTTGCCTTAAAGGCACTTTAAGCTGAACACTATCTTACAAACAAACTAATAAAACATTACATACTGTCATCATGGCAAAGACAAAGTTAGTTATTCCAGATAATTCACTAAAACTTTTGTCTAAAATGTGTTGAAATAATAATCTCTCTGTTAAAAACCAACATATATTGTCTAAGGGTGCTTTCACACCTGTGAATCGATTCAGTTGTTCCAAAACAGAGATTACAATTGTTACATTGTTGCTCTTTGCTCTTGGTGCGGTTCGCTAAGTTTCTAATCGGACCAAAAGAGCTAAAACAAGTCACGTGCGAGTAAACTCTCCTTACATTGGTCAGAGTGTCAGGGTTTATTTTGCAGCGTCCCGCTCAGCTGTCAGGAGAGGTGGTGGTTTGGTGGTGATTGACAGTGTGCGCGCGCGTGACGTGTCTGAGGAGAGACACGGTGGGGAGGGGTGAGAAGGGTGCGCGACGATGCCTATTTGAGGACTGGGAGAGAGACGCGAGATTACCGGGAGATCATCACTCGTTTGCGGCCATCCGGAGACTCGCGAAACTTCCCGCCCTACTCATAATTCTCTCTTCATATAGCTGTAAGCCTATTACATATCCATAAAACACTGTGATATAACCGCGCTCGGATCGAACCACTCCAGGGTTCGTTTCAATCGAGCCGAGACCACCTCATTTAAGCGATCTCGGAGCGATTACTTTGGCGCGGAACAGAGCGCGATTGCCCTGTTCACATATGCCAATCGAACCGCGCTAACTGGGCAAACGAGATACGTTCCGAAACAAAAGTGTAGGTGTGAAAGCACCCTAAGTTTGACCTTTGAAAGAATTGTTATGATATATAGCTCAGTTCAGTGCAAAAATTAGCAGAGATCTCAGCCTGATCTAACGAGAAAACTTAAGTATTTTACGTTTTGCCAGTTTAGTGGCTAATTCGTACGATTTCAGTCGTACGAAATGATACGATTTTAAAAAGGAGGCGTGGCACCTAACCCCACCCCTAACCTCAACCGTCATTGGGGGATAAGCAAATCGTACTAAATTGTACGAATTAGATCGTACGAATTCATACGAATTAGCCACTAAATGAAAAAGTTACGAATTGCCGTGAGATTGTGTTGGAGATCTATCATTCATCACTGGTTAATCAAGCAGTGTTCGAACACTTGCAGCATCTTTATTTATTGTTGTACGTGTCGCCAGCAGCATCACTGATTGGAGTGTGATGTCACGGGATTGATGTCATGGTATGGTTTGCGTTGAGTAAACACACATCGGCCTGACTCCAGCAGATGTTTACAGATGCATCCCATCATCAGTCAGGAGGAGATGAGGAAAAAACACACATGATTTCAGTCTGCCAGAGGCTCCACAAACTCCTCATAGTGTCAATGAGCTCTTGCAGAGGATTCTGCACTCGACGCCACTGTCGTTTAGTGATTGTTAACATTACGCAACGCTGAGAAGATACACTTTAAAAATGTGTTTGTTGTTTTTAAAATAGTGTGCATGGTATTTAATGACTATGAAGATGAGGTGTAAAAATACAGTTTAATTTTGTATTAATTAGTACAAAAGTTGGGGGTGGGGTTGTCCACTTAAAAAATTGTCAACTTAAATTTGTAACGTTAACCTAATCGATTTCTGTTGGGGCTACATGAATGAATTGTGTGGGGCCTTGCATTTTTACAGAGTAAGAACAGGCCTAGGCAACTGAGCATTGAAAAATTGAGACTATTTAACATATCTAATTCACACAAGCTGACTATACTTCTTGCATAAATTAAAACAGGGTCGCAGTTGGCATGCAGATGGATTGAGTAACATCTGACACCCAGGAGTCTCTTTCTTTAATGGGGACTTTCCGTCTCTCAGTAGCGCTTAATTCACATGAAAGCTCCCCTTGGACAGAGACAAACCGCTTACAAGTGTCGAGGATAATGCGCCAATTATACACAGCCCGAGACACAAAGACACACCACAGCACGGCCGGCAGCTTCCCGCTCCGTCATCGGCTTTCCCTTTGGCAAGGTCAATAAAACATGTCGCTTTTTGGAAACATTAAAATAACGCTGCAGCGCTGAGGGGCAGAGTGACGTCAGCGCGCTCTAGCGGTCACAGGCAGAACTGAAGGTAAACTTTAAAAGGGATACAGCTGCGGATTAACAACAATAACCAATTAATAGTTTTAACAAAAAATATAATAACTTATTTAATAAATAGTATGAATAATACTCTATAATTACTGTTTTTACATTACTGTGCTGATTAAATTTGGAGGATGGGTAGAGAACAGCCTCCTACTGAGTATATGAGGGTATAGAAGGGATACAGCTGTTGATACCAACGTCATTATAGCATAATGGTTTGAGACATTGTACAATAATAATTAATATTTTACTAATACTGTGTGAGGGCTGGGGTAGACGTTAATAAAATGCAACTTAATGGGCAATAAATTTAATATAAATAGTACTCGGTAGAATTACAGTTATTACATTAGTTATGGTTGGGTTGAATGTTAATAAAATAAAATTATTGGGTAGGCTAATTTAACAAATATATATAAATAATTATCTCTAACTTCATGCTGCAGCTGTATCCCTTCTAGCATCAAAGACGATCTGATAGACAACAGCGCCTTCTACTGACTATATAAGGGTAAAGCATAGAAGAGATACATACAGCTGTGTATAGCAAATTGAAAAACAAAATAAATCAATCAATGCTTGGGTTTGTCCATGTTTGACCCATACTAGTACTTTTCTAAATTTACAACTAGTTCTTGTATATTAGACACTATTTATACCTATTTGTTCATTACACACTGATATTTATTAGACATTAATTTATAGTTAAAATTACTTATTAAATGGAATGGATAGATTTACTCTGGTATTTATTAGATGATTGTAATTATTAAATACAAAATAAAAAGCTACTTTAATCATTTGAAAGTGGCACTTGTTAGATACTATACTTGTTCGTTAGATACCAGTACCCAATAAAAAATGTTTTATTATTTATTAGATTATTAATCATTCAATAAGTATTCAATATGGTAAATAGTAAAATATAGAAAAATAACTGATGACTCTCTCTCTCTCTCTCTCTCTCTATATATATATATATATATATATATACAGATATATATACAGCCATATCGCACTGCTACGAGTGTGATATTGCATTTATACAACAGTTCGACAGCATACTTGTGTTTATAAAAACAAAATCAAACATGGAGACAGTTTCAGCTGGCTGTATGTGGGCGGAGTAATACACAAAGGGTAAAGAGGCTGTATGGGTGCTGATATTACTTACATATATCACGGTTATCAGCCAATCAGATTCGAGAACCAGACAGAACTGTTGTATAAATATTCTCTTGTACTTCTTTTCTCATACTTCTTTTGTCCAATTTTGTTGAGCCGGTGTGAATTGTAGCCTCAGTTTCCTGTTTTTAGCTGACAGGAGTGGCACCCGGTGTGCTCATCTGCTGCTGTTGCCCATCTGCCTCAAGGTTGGACATGTTGTGTACTCACGAGATGCTCTTCTGCAGACCTCGGTTGTAACAAGTGGCTATTTGAGTTACTGTTGCCTTTCTAGCTGGAACCAGTCTGGCCATTCTCCTCTGACCTCTGAAACAGTAGCCCGTTTGGCACCAACAACCATGCCATATTCAAAGTCACTTAAAGCACCTTTCTTCCCCATTCTGATGCTCGGGTTGAACAGCAACAGATCGGCTTGACCATGTCTACATGCATAAATGCATTAAGTTGCAGCCATGTGATTGGCTGATTAGAAATTCGCGTTAACAAGCAGTTAGACAGGTGTACCTAATAAAGGGGCTGGTAAGGGTTTAAAACGTTTTTTTGACTGATTTAACTTTGTAGCTAATTTAAATTTACACTGTCCATATTTGACAAAGTGTTGGGTTACAACAACCCTGCATTTTTAGAGTAATTTTATTTTTTTAAGTAGTTTAATTTTAGTTTTTTTTACTCCTTATGATCTAAATGTGCATTAGAAAATAATAATAATAATAAAATACCATTGAAAATGATAAATGCTAAAATAATTCATACCAATTTTACAACATTACATGTGAATTTAAGGTTTTAAAACATTGGTAAGGTTTCATTCCACTACCAAATCTACATGTTTACATGTGTCCAAACTGTCCCGGGTTCAAGCATTGTGAGACTTCAAAGTTTCTGAGGGAAACCATTGCAAACACAGCAAATCAAATGTCATCTGCTGTCAAATGTTCCAGGAGCGTCTCCCGTCCTTCTCTTTCAGAGATTAGTCTCAAGGTTGACTTTAGTGGTAAGCACATTTATAATCCTTCAAATCTAAATGTGTGCTTTAGCTATCCTTCCATAACACATCATTCCATATAATTAACTCGATTTTGAAGACATAAATGATTAGCCATTGCGTTCAATAGTTTTTTTCTTCCTACTATAAACTGGCTAGTCACCAATATCCTTCAATATATCTTTTTTGTGTGTTAAACAGGAAGCTTAAGGTTTGAAAGATCTCGAACAGGTGGTTTTCTTTTATCTTTGAGTGAACCATCTCTTCTGAGTGTCCAAATACTGCGGGTGATTTTATTGAAGAGTGGAAAATACAACTTACTATAAAAGGCATACATTTTCCTGCATTTCAAACCCATGCGTTGCACTATTATCTGGCCAAACCTGCTGAACAGACTCTCCTTGCCCCCTTTGATGGAAACTGAATCAAAGTTTAATGCGCAGGAAAGATAAAACTCATGAAGGGGAAAGTGCCAGAGAGTGTTTCCACTGACGGACAGATCTCTTCTGTCACATCTGATGATGGAGCAGAGAGTAAAACTTAAAGGACGAGATGTAAGACAGCAAGACAAAAATGAGTCATTGAGTTCTTAATCTCTCATATTTGATGGGATGCCATAATGCTTTTAATGAGATGCAGTTTCACAGATCTAATATATACTGACTCGCATGCGGTTTTACTTCCCAGCTCTTTATATTCAAACTGACATCAAGAGAATTTGTTTTTGACATCATTCATTTTCCTTTGGCTTAGTCTCTATGAACTGCCAACTATTCCAGTATGTTTTACGCAGCGGATGCCCTTCCAGCTGCAACTAAGTACAGGAAATCACCCATACACACCCTCATACACTACAGCCAATTTAGTTTATTCAATTCACCTATAGTGCATGTCTTTGAAATGTGGGGGATACCCGAGCACCTGGAGGAAACCCACACCAACACTGGGAGAATATGCAATCTCTATACAGAAACTGAGCCACCGTATTTTTGACGGTGAAAGACAGTTTTCTTTAATAATGTTTTGACAGTGCTTTTTGTGTGTTCGGAAAACTATGAGTTAAAAATTGGCAAGGCTTTAAAGTCAGCATGAACCAAAGCTGCGCAGACATATTTAAAGTATGTTGATGTAATTTTAACTGACAGAATATTGAGTAGGGGGTGGGGCTTTATTTTTGCATATCATTACCTCATAGCAAAGTGTAAGAAGGGCGTAGTTAAAAAATATTGTGGCTGAATCCATCAAATTGATGTCAACAGAAGGAACACCCCTACAAATGCAGAAGCAAATGCTCAGAATTAACTTTTGTTTACTATTCCCAAACATGAACGAGCAAAATAAAGTCAATTTTAAAACTTCGGTCAGTCAGTCAGTTAGTCAACAGCGGTAGATTTACACGAGGAAAACAGGCACGAATGGCACTCGTGAGAGAAATTTAAGATCTGAATAAGCGTACACAGCAGCCTCTGGTGGATTCACTAACACTGCAAAAAAGGTAATAATGTAGCTCCTGGAATGCATTTCACTCTCTCCAGGAATGTATATAGGGGTACGTAATCAGAATGAGCCTGGCTGAAAGAAGGGTATTTACAGCATAGCATAAAAAATGATGTCTTTTTAGCTGAATCGTCACTGAAACATTTTTGGCTCTCCCGAATCTTGTAAAATAAGCGTAATAAGAGCCCTTCAGGACTGCAGTGTTGCACCACCAGCCAATTCCATTTGCGTAATAAGATGCACTTTCCAGTGAAGACATGGAGCAAGATTCAAGTATATATGAAAAAAACAAGGGTGTGATTTGAACTCAACAACAACAGAAAAAAATGAAATGAATTAGGGCTGCACAATATTAGAAAAACCTAACATTGTGCTATTTTTTATTCTGCAATATATATTACAATTTGAATACGACTAGATTAGTTGCATAACTATTCGTAAAAATGTATTATGATGATTCTGTAGGGAAGTGCATATGCAAAAATTATAAGGAAATCTACGATGAAATAAATAAAAAAAAAATTACAAATTAAATAAAGATTTTTTTTGTTTGTTTTTCGATGAGTTGAACTGTATTGAGATATACAGTACTTGAATAATCATATGTAAGACAATACCGCAGTCTTCATTATACAAACAATCAAATAAATTAATTGTTTTAATTTTGTAAAGATTTTTAAGTTACAAACGATACAATTTCTTAAAATCCTCACAGGGTCACAGGCCTCAAAAAACATTTGCAAAATGATCAATATAATATAATCCAGACTTAGCATTGCGTATGCTCACGATGTGCCTATTGTGAATGATCACATCGCAAAATTGATGCTGAAACCATACACTGTACAGCCCTAATATTCCTTTTTTTTTTTATCGAGAGTAACAGAGAAGGGTGTAGATCAGTTAAAATAAAGTCAAGATAATGCATAAACAGGTTGAATCCCAAAAGTGCATGAGCTACATAGAAAAACAGATATAGAGTTTTATGTCACTAACAAAAATAGAGTAATTTGTGAATGGCATTCATGTATCTCTCTCAAAAAAAAGTGTATTTTGATTATTTTAAAGCATTTACAAAGTTTCATTCACTTCATAAAACTCATTTCCTTCTTTTATTCTAGATCAAAACAAGCAGAAAGAGGGTTAGCAACTACCATCAGCAAACACTTGATCACAAAAAATGACCAGAATGAGAACCGAGTGTGTTCCACAATGTTTGTTTTATTATTCTGAACATATCCCCGGTGTCACAAATTCAACTTAATTTGATTATATGTCTTTTAAAAAAAAGAAAAAATGAACAGGGTGGATTAAAAAAAAAAAAACAAAAAGAAAGTTTCTTCGATGCATTACAGGATGATTCATTTGTGGCTCTGAAAATGTCAAGACCGTAAGAAAACTGCCACTACATATATTAATTTTCACAATAACTGCCTATTAGCTCTCGCTAACGAAGACTTGAAGAAAAAGATTATAGCCAACTGAAGCAAACAGCACAACAAACCCCCACCATTCACTGGAATTACTATTTAATTCAATGATTAACGTGGTTAGAGTACCTAAGGATTATAACAGTGCTTGCTAATAATCACTGAAGTTCTAGTTGGTGTGGTAATGAAAGCTACATAACAGCATGCCGTCGCGGATGCAGGTGGGGCCGTAAAGCACTGTGGTTAAGCAAGGGCAAGTTTACAGCAAATCCTTACCATTGACACAATCAGTGATTCCTAATGAAAACACCCTTAAACTCACTGCAGTAAATGATTCTTCACAGTACGTCACCTTACGAAGTGTGTAAAACATCCAAACGCATCGTATAAACTTATGTGAGGAGCGAATTCAATGGATCACAACACACACACACTTGGGTTCAGTTACATTGCGGTGATATGAGATCATAGTGAGCATTCGCTGCTAAAGATTGATGTAGAAAATAAATCTATGACTGTAAAAATAAGGCTGTGTCATTCAAGCGATGCAAAACAGCGACACTCTCCACATCCTGTCCATGAATGGAAAGGGTTTGCTGTTTTTTTTTATTTTTTTTTTATTTATTCATACAGTAACATCTCTGTGATGGACTCGTTTACAAACTGAGTCTGACAGCGGGTTGGAGAGTCTCATTTTAATGCACCCGACAGATTCATTTCCGTGACTGAGTCAAAACGACAATAAAAAGGAAACAGAAAAGTTCAGAATCGCTCCCAACCCTTTTCGCGATACAACTAATAGACTACAGGCACACTTTTAGGACCCTTAACATTGTCATCAGTGAGGGGTTCAGACGAACACACACATATACACACACACACACACACACACACACACACACAAAAAAAGTTCAGTTAACTTACAATTTACTCAGCTGCTGTTTATGCCTCTATTGTTTTTCTCCTTTTTTATGACAAGCATGCCGCTGTATATGCATCCTAATTGTTTTTATTTATTTTTAGATTTTGGTGTCTTGTTATATTAACTTAAAATGAACAGATCTGTATAAACCTCCCCTAACATGCCTTTTATTCTGCATCTATGCCCCGCAGGATTCATCTCATCAACATAAAGCTCATGGTCGATGTAAATGTTACTGGAAGAGAGAGATTTGTGAACTGGTAATATATGTATATATATTAAAACAGAAACGAACGTTGCCTCGCAATACAGGCGTTTTCCTTTCTTTGTTTCTCAAGCTAAACTATTAGAAATGTCCAATCGTGCTCCAGCAGAGGAGACTATTTTTTGAGTGTGGAGTGAGCAAGAATTGTTTTTTTTGTTTTTTTCTGATGATGTACAAGACATTTCTAAGAGAGTAAGGTTTAAGACAGAGGGTCATAACAATCATTTACAATTAATTGCTGTATGTCTGTCCTTCCGGTGGTTGAGGAAGCTTCATATTCTCTTTGGACATCATAAGACGCCTTAGCTCTTGAAGAACGACTTTAATGCTATATGAGTTTTGCCATTTTGCTAGAATTGGTATGCTACGTGCATCCACCTGAAACAAAAGAGACACAAAGAAAGGGAAGGGGACACATGTGGAAATGAGTTATGTGAATTATCTTACAACCTCATACGCTATTAATTCAAATATTTGAAGAAAATACACAGGATTTATAACAGAAATTATTTTGGTTTATGCAAACTCTGTCAACAACATTTGTGGCATGATTTAAATTCCTTCCTATGTTATTAAAAATAAACCACATCATGGTTAAACTAACCCACACTGTATTTCAGGCTACAAACAATATAAACAATATAACCACTATAGGCTATAAACAATATAACCGCTAGACTTAAATATTAGACTTAATGGAGAGAAACTAATTATTATATTGCAAACACAATCAAAATATAATTTAGTAAGAAAAACAACCCCATCTCATGGTAACCAGTTTTAAAAATCTGTTTTCATGCTAGACTGGTCAACATTTAGAGTACATGTTATTTTTACATTAAACAGAGTGATAGACAGGAAAGTACAATAAAAATTCTATGATTTTTTTCAATAATAAAATTCAATAAAAGTAGCTAGTATTTTGCTAAGTGCTGTGCGGTGTTTCTTTGGTTGTTTTAGGCCTGCTGTGGACAAACATATAGACCTAAATATTATATTTGATGGAAAGAAACTCATTTTTATATTGCAGACACATGATCAAAAGATAATTTTGTAAAAGAAACAGCCCCATCTTAATGAGGAAAAAAAGCAAACCAGTTTTAATTATCTGTTTTCCCGCTAGCCTGATCAACATTTACTGTATATGTGCCTTTTACATTGAGCTATAGCCAGGGAAGTGCAATTGAAATTATATGATTTTTTTCCAATAATAATTCAACTGTGAGTGTTTTTGTGGTGTCTTCTTGGCTGGTTTAAGACATATATATATATATATATATATATATATATATATATATATATATATATATATATATATATATATATATACACACATATATATATATATATATATATATATATATATATATATATATATATATATATATATATATATATATATATATATTCATTCATAAGTCTGAATTCATTCATAAGATTTGTTTCAACAAATGATTCAATTCCACAAAGCAAGTGACCAAGTGTATAATAGACTTGATATGTAAATGCTTCTGGACTCTCGGGACATATTTTGTTTGTTTATTCCAAAGTGAGTAAGAAGATAATGTCTGTTCGCACACTGGTAAACAATTAGCATATTATAAGAGACAATAAATTTGCATATTATAAGACAATAAATACTGCACACCCCCATAATCGAAACTCATTTCAGTGCTCATTTAATTATGCCACTGATACAGCAAAAACGTGAATATGAATTTGTTATATTAGTCAACATAAGCAAAACTAAAATAAATAAATAAATAAAAAGACCATCAAGACATTGCAGTGAAAAAGGTTTAAAGAAAAAATACACTATTAAGTAATACCTGAACAACCTTATCGAATAGGATGTAGGGGTTGCACCGACTAGTCAACTTTAATGTTCTGCAGTGATGCTTTTTGATTGACGTCGACTAGTCGTGCTACGCAGATCACTTTGTTTTTGACCTGCATTACATTGCAGCTTACACACAAATGTGTGTACACCGAATGAAACTGCCCTTGCTATTAATGAAATTGATTTAAATGTTTTATTTTATGCCAGCGTCAACGATTCACTTTGAGTGAATTTTAAATTGCCAAACTGGTGTCAACTGGTTAGTTTGCACTATGCAAATACCCTCGAGCAGATGATGGCCTATCGTGTTTACACTGGAAAAGTAACATGACTGGCTGTTGTCCTCTGTGACGTGTTGCCGCTGACATGTTTTGTGAATAAACCGTGAAACGCACCAAGTGTGTAGCTACGGCATGTGTAAACATCATCCCCGTTGAACACAAAGAAAATACGTGCAGTTTTGTTATAAAAAAGGTGCGACTTGACCAAGATTGAGCAGCATTTTGACCCGCACATCATAAAGGTCAAATCTGCATCTGAGCAGGACTCTAACTTTTCTTTCGCGTGTTGTTATGAAAAACCTTACCATGAATTGGTGTTTGATGTTCTGTGTGCTGATGATGTATGCATTACTTTTGCAGTAAACATATCTGTTACTGTTAAGTAGTACGAGCCATGATCGATGTGCTGACTGCCTTTATATTGCACTAAAATTAGTCTGTTCTAATTTTGCGCTATTAACAAAATTGTTCACAATGCATTACTTTTCTACTAAAATTACTCAATGGTAATGTTGAATTGTTTTTGCAACGTGTTATGAGCAGTCAAACAGCATGTGTTAGTATTTCCTAAAAATAAATAGCAAATTGTGATATGTTGGAAAATATTTGCATCTTGTGTTTTATTAATGACATCACCAGCGACTAGTCGACATCGACTTTAATAAAATGAAAGTCCTTCAGCCCCTAGTAAGATTACACCAAACAGCCCACTCATTTTCCATATGATTGAGAGTAATTATCATTATTGATTATTGAGAATTTAAGATAAGACAACAGTATAAGGCATCACCAAATGTCATCACTCAACCTACAAAAAAAAAAGGATGACAATATTTTGTTTTAACATGAGGCAAGATAAATCGCTACACTGCATTTTACATACATAAAATAAATTATACAACAAATGCAAGCATTTTTACGATCATCTATTTGCTTATTTGACCTCTTTATTTTTTACTTGACTACAATCTTATTGAAGGTAAATATGAACTTTCTTTGCTTAAATAAATTAGAAAATCTAGAATTTTGGTCTAGAACTTATTAATTCCATCCCTCTTAATTTGATTATAAACCCCTATATAATTATAACATATTTTGACCAAACGGTAAACAAGAACACACAAGAAAAACTAGCAATTGTCTGTGGTGCGAGAAACGGTTTAATTTACTATGATGACTGTTTTTCTGTTCGATATCCAGCTGAATCTCATTAGCCTTCATTACTGACTGTGCTTAGTCACAATAAAAGTGTCCCTCCTCTGCAGTACTGATGTGACTCGAGTTCTGCATCGCAATGAACATCTGCTTTGGCATGCTTCTTTAAATGATCTCAAACACTCGAAATAGTGTGTAAAAATAAAGATGATTTTACTTACCATCCCATTGGAATTATTTATCCCATTCATGCTAATTTTTGTTACAAATCTAACAGTCGGTGGTACTTCAGGATATTTAGGTCCGCACTCCACTTTCAGGCTGTATATCCTGTTTTCATAATTAGTCTGTGAAAGGAAGGAAAAAGTCAAGAGTTAAAGCTGAAATGGCAAGTGGAACATGAAAGTGAGACGATAATAAATGCATCCACTCATCAAAGAGAAAATCCTACACAAACTGATCAAACTTCATAAGCTGATGCAGACTGTTCATCTTTGAGGGATCTATACGATAACAGCACACCATGATGAGCTACAGATGCTAAAAGTATCACAGTTTCAGTATCACGACTTTTCTTTTAAATGATGATAGAGCAAATTGAAAGGAGTTTACCAAAATTATTCATACAAAACTACAGAATTGAAGTAGTGATTCGCATTTAACAAATAAGCAAACAAGAAACTGGAACTTAAAATAAAAGATAATAAAATATATCAAATAAAACTAGTTTTGTTTGTATTACAGCACTGGTATTATGGAAAATCTCATGAAAATAAAATTATGCTGGCCATATTTCACCAGAAAACAATAAAAAGCATCAAAACACTTACAACAAAGCCAATTTTAGAATGCCTGAAATTATCAGTTACATTTTTCTAATAATAATTATTATTTCTGCTGTGTAATAAGGAGAACAGTGTACTTTTCAAATGAGCATAAATTATGCTTTTAACAAAAAAGCTTGCATAAATGCATATGGTAATTAATATAGCCTTCGTTTTTTTTACATAAAACATATTTCAATATATAGTTTTTGGACTTTCAGGATACAAGAAGGTAAATTAAATGAAAAAAAATACAAGATTAAGCTAAGAAAATAACCAAATTAAATAATAAATTAAAGGGAAGATGATACATAGGCCTGTCACATTAATCAATATATCGACTTTTTGCACAATGCATTGACATAACTTCAGTCATTTTTGGTGATGCAATATATATCGCCCATACATAAAAACAACTCTAGCAACATTTTAGCTGCTCGGCAACATCTCTATCTCTATCATAGATGCCAGCAGCAGAAGAGTGGAAAAAAAACACTATGGTATTTACTATTAATTACTTTAGTATATTTTCATGTGGGTGTCTGACAACTGAAATCAGATCTTTTAGCAGATATTGCTTTGTTACTTTTTACCATGAATTTTAGTTAACAATTATTAATATTTAATTGGGATTTACGTTTACACCGTCTGATTCCAATGCCTGATTATTAAATAGCTAAAATGATATATATATATATATATATATATATATATATATATATATATATATATATATATATATATATATAAATTAAATTAAATATTCTTAAGGATAAAATATGATGTGTTCTTTGGAGTAGTGTACTTGCATTGTGATGACTTTATATTTTCTTTCTGGCATTATATATCGAGTGGCATAAAATGGTTTTAAAATAACAATAATATCGTTTATTGCAATATATCGTACAACAAAAAATAGATATCATACCAGGCCTATTGATGTCAACACTTTCTCAAAATATAAAACCAAAATAGCACACAACTTTCAAAATATCACTGTTATTCTTTAATTCATCTTATAAAAATTAAGGCTTTACTGACATATTTTAGATAATTGTACTGGTTTAAAAAAAACCTTGGAAAAAAAACATTATATGTATGCAGTAGTCAATATTTGAAGTGGATCAAAATCTTTATCAAAGTTGTCCTAAAACTATTGAACACCACACATTCTTGGGGACAATTTAGAAAATAATTTCCCCATACTTTAAATGTTGACTACTATGTGTATGTGTATTTATTTATTTGTTTGTTTTGTACATGTCACATTTAATTCCATTAAGGTTTTAATGCAACACCTATTAATATTAATGAATATAAAGTCCTATCATTTATATAAGTCACGATAGAGTGATTTAAAACTTATATTTGGGATAAAAAAATTACCTCAACATAGAACGAAAGACCTAATTTTGATCCCAAATCTAGACTAAATAATTTTCAGCCCAACTAAGAATGTGAACAATTACATGAATCACTGAAGCAGGTTTGCGCAGCAGTATTGTTTTTTTTTCATAGCCTGATTCTTTATCTTTAATCTACAGTTGTCATGTGTCAGGCTGAATGGCATGATGAGGGCAGGTTGTTTACTAGTGACCAAAACTCGTCACTCACGCCATTACATAACTGCACAAAAACTAAAATGCAACAAAAAATAAATAATAATAATAACATTGCCTGAAAATGTAATAATGTTTCCAGATGGCTGATTAATATTGTAACTGAACTGCCATAATGACCTTATCCTTCAATGCGGAAGAGTGCTCGTTTTTCCGATTGTTTTAGAATGCCTATGGGAGAAATGACTAGGAATAATAAACGGCAGAAAACGGTCAAACTGCTTGCTCTATAAACAAGTGTGTTCATGACTACACATAATTAGTAGAATAATATGACAAGAAAATATCAGTTTGCAACATGAAGCAACAAAACAAGCTGTTTTTAACGTCTAGAAATCAATGGAAGTGAGAGCAGAAGTCGAGCCTAAAAGACTCCAATGGCTGCACGCACTCATACGTGAAGAATAAGGTCAAATAAACAAGTTTCAACAGCAAACATACTCGTGCAGGTCCGATGATCATGCCCGTCCACCGTGTGAGAGTCATGTCCTCGTCATCCTCCAGACCCCAGCTCACCGTCCCATCGCCAACACCCTTCTGTCCTTCCTCAAGCTCTTCCAACAAACGAAAATTACGAGGGACTTTAACTCCTGCAGGAAATGATAAAAACAAACATACGTGGTTTACATTTGAAGTAGGGCTGCCCAATATATTGTTTCAGCATTGATATAGCAATGTGCGCATCCGCAATAGTCGCATCATAAGATGTGCAATGTTGAGTTGGGATTATAATTATCTAAAAATCACAGTCCAGTTGACATGATTTGTTGAGTTATTGTGAATTTCAATCATAAATAATTTGTGTGAAAGATTTTTACTCAGATGTGTTTTTAAGCCCTGTCACTGTAAGATTTAAAACAAATTCAAGAACAAGGAATTATTAAGTTGCCAAATGAAGACGGTGTTATTTTAGATTTAAGAATTGAATTTATTTACCTCAATATTGCAATATTCCACCAAAAACCATAAAGCATTGTTAAATTAGTATTTAATCGTGCTTTAATTTCTTAATTAGATTTTTTTATACACTTTTGGATATTTTATGCAGATGCACTCTCCAACAAAATCATTCCACTCAATGTAAAACAATGTAAAAACTCTTCCCAAATATTTACTTGGGTAATATTGTTAAACTTTATTCATATTGCAATATTAATTTATTCATTCATTTTCTTTTCGGCTTGGTCTCTTTATTAATCCAGGGTTGCCAAAGAGGATTGAACTGTCAACTTATCCAGTATATGTTTTTACACAGCAGATGCCCTTCCAGCTGCAACCCATCTCTGGGAAACATCCACATATTGCGATATTTTGTTTTTATAGGTTCGCGTTAATCATTGGAATATTCATACTCTAAAAAATTACATAAGAAGGTAAAAAAAAGCTGATAAAATAACAGAAAATATCATCTTTTATGTATTCAATTAAATTAGATCACACTTTATATTAAGTAGCCTTAACTATTAGTTACTTGTGACAAATAATAAGTAAAATATAAAACTACTGTGGTCAAAAGGTTATGGACAGTTAAGGTTGTATGGGTATGTTTAAGGGTAATTTAATGTGTAAGGATGGTCAACAGAGCAATTAAAAACTTAATTACAAATATACAGTTTAATATCAAAATAATTAAACCCCTTTTGAATTTTTTTCTTTTTAATTATTTCCAAAACAATGTTTAACAGAGCAAGGACATTTTCACAGTATGTCTGATAATAATTTTTTCTTCTGGAGAAAGTTTTATTTGTTTTATTTTGGCTAGAATAAAAGCTGATTTCAATTTTTTAAAAATCATTTTAAGGTCAAAATTATTAGCCCCTTTAAGCTATATTTGTTTTGATTGTCTAAAAAACAAACCACCGTTATACAATAACTTACCTAATTACCCTAACCTGCCTAGTTAACCTAATTAACCTAGTTAAGCCTTAAAATGTCACTATAAGCTGTGTATAGAAGTGTCTTGAAAAATATCTCGAAAATATTATATAAATATATTTTTTAAATAAATCAGTTATTAAAAACAAGTTATTACAACTATTATGTTTAGAAATGTGTTGAGAAAAATCTCTCTGTTAAACAGAAATTAGGGGAAAAATAAACAGGGGGGCTAATAATTCAGAGGGTTTAATAAATTTGGATTGCAACTGTAATAACAGATATAATTACATGAATATAATTTAAACAATAAGCAAAATGTAAAACTACTTATGTGAAAAGTTATGGACATGTTTGTTGATTTTGGTAGGTTTAAGGGTAATTTCATGTGTAAGGAATGGTCAACAGAGTAATTAAAAATGTAATTACAGAAACGAATTACAGATATAATTACATGAATATAATTTTAAAAATAAGCAATGTAAAACTACAGTGGTGGAAAGTTATGGACAGGTTTGGTGGTATGGGTGGGTTTAAGGGTAATTTAATGAATAAGGAATGGTCAATGGACTAGTTAAAAATGTACGTACAGGTATAATTACATGATTTTTTATAAGTACAATGTAAAAGCTTGTATGTGCACAATAGGTGCATTTTACAAAATGATTAATTTTAATGTAAATGCATAGTAATCAGAGACACTTAATTGCTAGGGCCGCTTAAAAGCTTAATTTATTATTAAATGCATGCATTAATGCTCATGGTTCATTCAGTTTAATTTGACCAGTGAATTCCTATGATTAAACATTAAATAAGAAATTTAGCTTTTAATTGTGCTACAGATTTTATTTCTTGAGTTTATTTTAAATCAGTTATATTTAACTTGTTATATTTTCAAGGTTTTTTCCAACCGAAATCATTTTCTAGCATATTATTTCACTGAAAGTGCTAGTAAAGTACTTTTAACAGAGTTCCGGATCTCATTTAAAATGAAACTAACATGTTTCCATCTTTGGGGACAAGCAAAACATCTTAAGGGACATGTAATGCACTGAAGGAGAAAAATAATTGAAATTTGAACAAAACATTGAGTGTGTGATGCATCTGCCTATTACCTTCAAACTATATAAAACAGAATAAAGCTAATAATGTAAGCTTGCATGAAACAAATCAGAAAACAAATCCCAAAACTGAGCTATTGCAAATATGAATCAGAGTAGAAGTTCACCGTTTTCAGACACTACAGGGATGGAAAAGTGGAGAGACAAGATTTGCAAGTTCAGGTGAGAGTGTAAAGGAGAGACCGATTACTCTTTTGTGAGTGATTCAGGAAATGACACCCATGGCGCTCTATCACCGTTTCTCACTTCCTCAAAAATCGCAAGTTGGCCTGCACAAGGCTGAGCTCAACACATTTCTGACAAAACATGCATATATTTAATACATGCAAAACTTTAATATTACAAGTAAAACACACACTCCAAAATATTGACCTATCTAAATTGTGCAACCATGAAAGCCTGTTAGAATGCAATAAATTGTTGTCAAATTTAAAATGCATTAAAATGTGTTATTTACATACAAACTGTAAATGTGAGCTGATCTAAATATATATGATCCTCACACTACACTGTTATTTACAGCTTCAGTTAATAACAACAATTAAGCAAATTAATTCAAATAAGGATTAAAAACCCTAAAGTATGAATCAACTCTCCAAACTCTAAACATAATACTGAGGTAAAGTTGACTTTATATTCGCACATTCGTTCGTTTTAGAACAGTGACAACTTGACATGCTCCATATATTGTTTACCATGGTATATTCGGCCTGGAATCACATGTAAATATGACTTCAAAACAACATTAGCACTATTTCCCTGACTGTGAACAATGTTTCTTTAATAGTCGTTGGCTGCTAAAATGATCTCACAGTTTAGATTTTACAAAGAACACATTTTTATATTTTTAATATGAAGGAGGAAGTCCGAATTTGCGAATATAAACCCAACTTTACCTCAATAAACGTAACTAATGCAGATGTTTGTGAAACGGCTTCACGTTCAATTCTATGCGGTTATGCACCAATAAAAAAATGTATTACACAATCACGACGCACTTCTAAAAAAGACGTCTGATCCTTAACAGTTTTAAATGAATCTGACAAGCTGTATTAACATGTTTAAGTGGCGTTTTAGCACTTAAATGTGAGTTGCAGGCCCGTTTTGTCATGACTCTGGAGATAACCAGCAGAAACACGCGCGTCAACGCTCCGCCTCGCCTCACTTTTGCACTGATACACCCGCCCAACTGCAATACAAAACATTTAAACTTGGATTTAACGCTATATAACTGCATAATTAAATGAGCTGTGTGACTTCATTATTAAATAGATGCTAACATGAAATAAAAGAGTCGTTATTTTTAAACTAAGGGTCTATTTGAGGGCCGTTAGCTCGATGCTAACACACACAGTTAAACTGCACACAGATGTGTTACATGAAGTAAATAAAGGCGTTCGCGCATGGTTAATCTCAGTGAAAATGTCCGTGGGGTTGTGTGGAACGAGCTCGGCTATTTTGTTGTGAAAATAAGTCAACGGAGGGGCGCGAGGATTGAAGAAATTGTGAGACAAACCTGAGGAGGCCGCCATCTTCTCCTGCCCGAATCCAAAAGCGTACGAAAGCGTGACGTCGGCGCGTCATGTGACTAATGACGCACAGTGCTGTAGCAAGACATAAAGGGGTGTGGCTCCACTGCAAAGATTTATTTTTACCAAATATATGATTTATATGACAGCAGAGCTTAAATCTGACATCTTTTATCAGCATTTCATATTGGCGCATTTTCATCACTACGTCTTGAAAGTTTCACTGTTTCATGTGAAGGAACTTAAAGGGAAAATAAAATAGTATGGTAATAAATACACTAATAGGCAACTTTATTAGGTACACTTTACTAATACCGGGTTGGACCCCCTTTTGTCTTCAGAACTGCCTAAATCATTCTGGCAACAAGGTACTAAAAATATTCCTCAGAGATTTTGCTCCATATTGACATGGTAGCATCCCGCAGTTGCTGCAGATTTGTCGGCTACACACTCATCTCCTGTTCCATCACATCCCAAAGGTGCTCTATTGGATTGAGCTCTGGTGTCTGTGGAGGCCATTTGAGTACAGTGAACTCACTGTCATGTTCAAGAAACCAGTCTGAAAGGATTCACGCTTTATGACATGGCACATTATCCTGCTGGAAGTAGCCATCAGAAGGTGGTCATACTGTGGTCATAAGGGGATGGACATGGTCAGCAACAATACTCAGGTAGGCTGTGGCATTGACACGATGCTCAATTGGTACTAATGTGTCCAACGTGTGCTAAAAAAATATTCCCACACCATCACCACCAGCCTGAACCATTGATACACGCCAGGATGGATTCATGCTTTCATATTGTTGACGCCAAATTGTGACCCGACCATCCCAATGGCGCAGCAGAAATCGAGACTCTTCAGACCAGGCAACGTTTTCAAATCTTCTGTTGTCCTGTTCGGCGTAATAGCCTATTGGTTAGTGCCGACATATGGTGCAGTAGCACATCAGGGTGTCCCGAGTTCGAATACCGGCTCGAGGACATTTCCCAACCGTACCACTCTCTCTCACTTCACTTCCTGTCTCATTTCTGTCCTATATAATAAAGACAAAAAGGCCAAAATATATATATATATATATATATATATATATATATATATATATATATATATATATATATATATATATCTTCTGTTGTCCAATTTTGGTGAGACTGTGTGAATTGTAGCCTGTTTCCTGTTCTTAGCTGACAGGAGTGGCACCCAGTGTGGTATTTTGCTGCTGTAGCCCGTCTCAAGGTTGGACGTGTTGTGCATTCAGAGATGCTCTTCTGCATACCTCTGTTGTAAAGAGTGGTTATTTGAGTTTCTGTTGCCTTACTATCAATTGGAACCAGTCTGGCCATTCTCCTCTGACCTCAACAAGGCATTTGCACCCACAGAACTGCCGCTCACTGGATATTTTCTCTTTTTCAGGCTATTGTCTGAAAACCCTAGAGATGGTTGTGCTAGAAAATCCCAGTAGATCAGCAGTTTCTGAAATACTCCAACAACCATGCCACGTTCCAAGTCACTTAAATCACCATTCGTCCCCTTTCTTGCTCGGTTTGAACTGCAGATCATCTTGACCATGTCTACATGCCTAAACACATATAGTTTCTGCCATGTGTTTTTCTGATTAGAAATTTGCATTGAGCAGTTTGACAGGTGTACCTAATAAAATGGCCAGCACACAGGAAAAAAAAAATCAAGACCTCATCAGTAATTTGTTTTTGGTCATTAATTCAAGAGTTCACACTTAGCTGATGATTGGTAATAAGCTAGTTTGGCATGCTGTCCCGGGAGAGAGCCCCGAGCTCAAGAGATCCTCGAGCCTGGAGCTCCCTCCCATTGCAGGGCGAGAGGGGAGTTTGACTCAGGTAGATCTCGAGAACCCCCCCTCCCCTCCTGCTGTGTAAGGATTGCTAAGGTGATGTGTTACTGACAGAATTGAACTTAGTGCTAATTTGGTTTAGTCAATTTACTTAGTCTCATGTTTTTGGGAGTGTAGAAGGAAACCGGAGGACCCGGGGAAAACCCACGCAAGCACAGGGAGAACACGAACTCCACACGAAAATGCTGTCCGGTTGGGTGGATACCTGAGTCGGAGGCATTTTTTACTGTGAGGCCGCAGTGCTAGCCACTGGGCCGCCGTGCTGTCCTGTAGAAAAGAGGAGAAGGGGTGGAAGGGGGGATTCTTCAAAACGAAGATGACTAAAGGTAAGATATTTGGTTATTTATACTGGGTTAGGAATAGTCTGATTGGTGGTTCGTACATTAGCTCGACTCTGGGCCAGCCGTGTCAATCATAAGCACGTGATCCTCTCGAAATTAGTTTATGAATAAACTTCACTTAGTCTAAAAGTCCTAAAATAAAAAAAATCTTACGGCAAAAATAAACCAAACACACACAAATTAGAACAACCAGCTGTTTATTTCAGTCTTCAGTTACTTTGCCATTGTAAAAAGAATCCATTTATATTAACCACATCGTTTATGTCAATGTTCAAACTCCTGCAGGATAATACGCAGTGTTTTTATAATCCATTCATGTCATTATACACACTGTGAATTGTTTCATCTTCATCTTGTTTCTGCACCAGATATAAAGCGTTCTTTAATGTTTTCACAAACACCTCAATGGCTTTGGGTCAGAGAGCACATGCTTTGCATATTACCTATATGCAAAACAACTAAACCACACACTATATACAAAATCTTTGTAAGAATAACAAAACTCATTTATTGTAACCAGAAAGGCTCCACACACTATTAACAACATTTGCTGGATAGAAAAAGCACAACAGGAAATGCAAGCAGCGAAAGAGGAAGCAGCAGAGTCAAAGATTTAGAGAAGCCGGACAGTTTTTCCTGTGACCGTCAGATAATCTTCATCAGCCAGAAGTCTGAGGGCTTCATCAAACATGTCCTTAGTGATGGCCTGAAACGAGAGGAAACATCATGTAAATCCATATATGTCTGAAGTTCAAGCGTGGGATCTCTGTAAATAGTCATTTAAGCTCATTTAAAGCATACCGCTTCCGACTGGCCACGGAGATCATCGAACAGCTGTTGGTACTTCATTGCTGGTGTTTTGCCCTTTGATTGGATGAGCTTCTTCAGTGCTTGAGCCACTTCCTCCTTACGCTTGCGTGCTGTAGCGCTCATTCCTGTCCACAAACAACCAATCAAAACCATCAGACTCGCTGCAATTAGCATACAATACTTAAGTGTTCAGGAAAATAAGAGAAAGCCCTGCTGAAAAATCCAGCCTAAACCAGCCTAGGCTGGTTGGCTGGTTTTTGCTGGTCGACCAGCCTGGTTTTAGAGGGGTTTTGGCCACTTCCAGGCTGGTTTCCAGCCATTTCCAGCCTGGTCTTAGCTGGTCAGGCTGGGAGATAACCAGCTAAAACCAGCTTGACCAGCCTAGCCAAGCTGGGAGTCCAGCCAAAACCAGCTATATCCAGCTTAAACCAGGCTGGTCAAGCTGGTTTAAGC
>NC_141044.1:38452500-38557500 GCF_052040795.2 Danio rerio
GTTTAATAAATAATATTTCTGCCATAAAACAAACAAAAGATTATAATAAATAATTAAATTCAAGGCTGAAAGCTGCAAATCAGTCATCAGTGACTAAATAAAAAAGTAATAATAATATACACCTCTAGAAAGAATAGACAAAACAAAGTAAGTAAAGTCTCACTTCTATCACTCTTTAAAAGTTTTGGTTTCAGTTTGTGTCAATTTAAAGGTTCAGTCTGAGCTGATCTTCATTTTTCTGTGTTTGTGGAAAAGCAGGCGAGTCAGCCGACCCAATTTATGAGCAGGCAGAGCAGGATTCTTGCGATGACCACCGGCGTAATACCGCTGTTTATGAGCCGCAGCTTCAGTGTAAACTTAGTAAAGGCGAGCTTCTTTGGCGATGATATGTACAGTATTAGCGCTGAACACGCAGTGAATGCAACGCATCGAGATTCGGGCGCCTTCTCCGAAAAGCACATGGTCGATTGATCTCAGCTGGCGGATCAATATTCACCACATGTCATGATCACTTTCATCTGCGCCTCAACTTTAGGTGGGGTTTGCAAACCTGTGTGCTTTAAGTTTTCACTCTTCAGCCGTTTGCATTTCCCGTGGTCATAAAAGCTCCTTCCCTGTCATCTGACTGCGGAATATCTTGAGTGATTGACAGCTAATATGAACCAATATAGCGGCAGGGAAGAGCGATTCAGCACGTTTTTACAAAAAATCAAAACAGGTCGCACTACAACCATTATCTGCAGTCGCACTAATGCTCCCATATATATTATGAGGTCGCATAGATTAATTTTCGGGCGCATATGCGACCAAAACAGTCGCAATTTCGAGCCCTGACTTAGCATATTTCTGAAATATCTGCAAAAATATTATGGATATTATAGTATTAATAGTCCAAAACTTACATACAGCCCCTTTAATTATAAAAGAGACAACGACCAATTTGATTGCAAAAGAAATCTGACATATGAAATGGCCAATTAAAAAATAAATCAAGATCAGCTAATCACAGTGAAATATCAGTATCGTCCTTAAATTAAAAGTAACAAAGCTGGCAACATATAATGCTGTGCTGTTATAGTGTTTCTATACCTCAATAAGGGCCTGACTGGCTTCTTCACTCAGTCTGGGATGTACAGTTGTGCGAGCGAAGGCGATGTAGTCTTTCAGTACAGCCATGTCCAGATGCTCCTCTTCAATCTGCTCTTCACTCTGATAATACAGAGAGACAAGGTGGTGCGCCAGACGCCTGTCATACGCCTCGTCCTGAGGGTCCAGCATTAGGAAGATCAAATCAAACCTGAAAAAAAACAGATGCAGAGAGACAATTATTAGACAAAAGAAGAAAAAAAAACATTAAAATAAAAAGCAGCATATGTTGAACTAATATTATGAATAATTAATAATCTTTGAGATCACAAAGGTTTAAAAAAAATTAAGTTATTTTATGTAAATTTGCCTTTTGTTAATAAATGTTTTCAAAGTTAGTTTATAATTTAATTTGACAACCAATTTAAATTAAACACTTCTATACTGACAAACTAATATTTAATTATATCATCCAAATGTTTTTTTTCTTTACTTTTAAACATTAAAATTATTACATAATTATTGGCATTTCACATAAACACTGCACTTAGGAAGTTGGTTCCCAAACAATATTAAGCAGCACAACACTTTGCATTACAAAAAATGTAACACATCCTAAAAGAAAACATCTATTTTAAACTGTAATTATTAAACATTACATTTTTACTTTATTTTTAATCTAATTAATGTTAACTAATATTTTTCAAAACACATTGTTTTAAATATTCAGCAGATGATTAATATACATTATCCGCTATACATACAGTTGTTTAATTTGTACCTGGACAGCAGTGTGTGAGGCAGCTGAATGTTCTCTATCGTTGTCTTTTTGGGGTTCCACTGAGACTCCACAGGATTGGCTGCTGCGAGGATGGAGGTCCGAGCATTAAGCTGACAAATAATCCCAGCCTACAAAACACACACACAATCCTGCATTAATCATCAGTTCAAACAAATGCATTGCAATTCCAAACCCAATCCTTCATGCACCTTTAGATACATGTTGGTATTCATATATTCAATATATTGTGATAATGAACATGCACAATATTGATATCACAGGTACCTCAAAACACCATGATTAATTGTTTTTGAGTGCCTTTTAAGAAAATGTTTTATTAGTTTGTTGTATTAGTATTGGTTAGGTTATTTTCAAAAAGTAAGACTTACAGAATCTGAGACTATTTATAGGCCTTTTGTTCATGAATTCCGACTCATTAAACTCCATGTAATAATAACTACAAAAACATTTATTAATCTTAGGTGATGTTAATTTCGTAGTTAATGCTTAATTTATTGAAATGCATTCATTTTCTTTATTTCTTTTTTTCAATTTCTCATTGCATCCTGGCCAAATCTGCCCACTGGCCTCTGTCTATCATGGCCTTCTAACCATCCTCATATCATAATGGGTTCATGGTCTCCTCTCCACCAATCAGCTGGTGTGTGGTCTGGCGCAATATGGCTGCCATCACGTCATCCAGATGGATGCTCCACACTGGTGGTGGATGAGGAGACCCCGCCCCCCAATGAGTAAAGCGCTTTGAGTGTCCAGAAAAGCGCTATATAAATGTATAGAATTATTATTATTATTATTATTAAAATTTAAATCTAACGTCGAAATAGTTTCATTAAATGTAGTAAACAGACTTATTCGGTTGTATTTTTTAAAATGAACGTTGACATAACTATAATAGGGGACGCAGTGGCGCAGTAGGTAGTGCTGTCACCTCACAACAAGTAGGTCGCTGGTTCGAGCCTCGTCTGGGACAGTTGGCGTTTCTGTGTGGAGTTTGCATGTTCTCCCTGCGTTCGTGCGGGTTTCCTCCGGGTGCTACGGTTTCCCCCACAGTCCAAAGACATGCGCTATAGGTGAATTGAGTAGGCTAAATTGTCTGTAGTGTATAATGTGTGTAAATGAGTGTGTATGGATGTGTCCCAGAGATGGGTTGCAGCTGGAAGGCCATCCGCTGCATAAAACATGTGCTGGATAAGTTGGCGGTTCATTCCGCTGTGGCGACCACTGATTAATAAAGTGACTAAGCCAAAAAGAAAATGAACGAATGAATAACTATATTGCATTTTCTCATTGTTGATTTTAACGGTTTATGAAAGAGAATTTATTGTAAAGTGTTACCTATTTTACTTTGTCATCCTTTTGCAATTTAATGTGTTTAAAACATTTATTTTCTCTCAACATGTATATACAATAAAGCATTTTTGTAACTATACTTGTTAAATTACTGCAGCTTGGGTCAATACTGTGATGAAACGTATATAGTTAAAAAACTAAGGTAATCAGATACGTATAAGCCTATGCACCTTAGCAATAGAGAGCGTCTGCTGCTCCATGACCTCGTGCAGCACAGATCTGGTGTTATCGCTCATCTTGTCGAACTCGTCGATGCAGCAGATGCCGTTATCGCTGAGCACGAGCGCTCCGGTCTGCAGGACCAGCTGTCGGGTTTCAGGATCCTTCATCACGTAGGCTGTGAGACCAACGGCGCTGGATCCTTTCCCGGACGTGTACTGACCGCGAGGAACCAGGTTGTACACGTACTGCAGCAGCTGGGATTTACTGGTGCCCGGATCACCACACAGCAGGATGTTGACTTCAGCACGGAAGTTTCCTCGGCCCGTCTGAGTGAAGTCCTTACGCGTCCCGCCAAATAACTGCAACAGGATGCCCTGGAAAACATCAACACCATCAACTCATGTCCTGACAGCATATTCCTTGATGAAAAGATCCTGTGAAGTGCTTTAAAATGTGCATTTTTATTCGATGACTGACGTAATCTCAATCAACACATGAAGACAGGGTGGGACAAGTTTGCAAGTTTGCAATTTCACTCAAAACAACTTCATCAATTTAGAGTTTCCCATCATACTGACCTTCTTGATGTCCTCGTGTTCGTAGATGCTCGGAGCCAGAGCAGAGGACAGGCGCTCGTAGACATCAGGTTTAGCGGCTAGCTCTTTCAGCAGAGCTACTCGTTCTTTAGTGAAGAGTTTCTGCTCTCCGTCCTCGTCCAGTCCATGCAGACGCTTCTCATCAGTCTTGCGGAAGTGAATGGCGTCAATGTGGGTCTTGTAAACGGACTTCACCTGACTCTGCCGTGGGTTCAGACGCATCGGGGCAGCTCTGTAGATGCCTGAGCACGATAACAGAAGAGTTGCTCAGTCATTTTGCCAATCGAAAGACAAAAACATGAGTGTAAAAATATACAAAAAAATGTACAAAAAAAAAAAAAAAAAAACAGCCTATGCCGGTTCTTATAAAGGATTCAGTCAGTGTTTTCATTTTGTAACCTAAGGCCCTGTTTACACTGCCAGTTAAATGTGACCCAATTCCGATTTTTTGCTCATATGTGACGCAGATCGGATCTGTTCTATGACTGAGTAAACACAAAAAAAAAAAAAAAAGGCATGCATTCGGATGTTCAGAGATTGGTTTCAGGCCTCCTTCACATGGGGAAATAAATCAGATATAGATCGGATATGTGACAATGCGACTGTCATGTAAACAGGCAGATCGGATTTATTGAGGCATTCCGTTCTGTACATCATTAAACTTGCGACAATGTGGTGTTTCTACGCTGTTTAATGACAGAAAGAAGAGCGTGTGTGGAGATGCCGACACGGTAAACAACATCAGAGGAAACACAGAGGAGGAAAGTGGTCAGTCGACACCATTTGCTCCCACCAGACCCGAGATCTCTCTCGTACCCACAAATTCCTCTGAATGGTGGAGGACACAATAGATAAACCATTAGCGCAAGCTGCGATGACGGCCCTTTCCTTCCTCCGCCTCAAAATCATTTTAAAGTTGGGTGAACTTCGTGTTGTAACTTTTGCTTTTTGTCGCTATTATTAATACACGCACTGCGGGCTACACATAGAACAACTTTATTCTCTCCAACACCAGTGCGCACACAGGCAAAGGCTACATATTTAACTACACACACACATCAGTGCCATACCATTATTACTACGTGGGGGTAAATCTGGACTAAACCATTCACTGCTTATACTACACTTCGCAGAGCTAAAAACAAGACAATTTCTTCCATCATGGCTAATGTGGCACAGATGCTAGAACCCGCCTTTATGCATGCGCAACATCGTAAATTGTATGGCAAGTGTAAACACATGAATTGGATATGGGTCACAATTAAAACAACGTGTAAACAGACAGGCAAACAAATCAGATATAGGCAATTGGAATTAGGCATCAAGACCTGACAGTGTAAACGGGGCCTAAATGAATCATTTACGTGAAAATTTTTTTAGGGCAGGCCTATCAATTTTATTCATTTAATTTATTCTGTTTTTCTATGCTGTCGGAAATACTGCAGGTGTGTGAAGATGCTCTTGTAAGAATTGAAATATTACAAATATTTTTGATGTCTTTGACAATTCAAAACATGAGCTGGAAACAGGGCCAATTGACACCACAACCCAGCAGGTGGGAATGCGGGAAAAACCAGTTCCTGCTGCATTTGCATCTGAGTCTGCTGAAACTCTGCTTCATCCCCCCAACTCACACATATGGTCATTTCAATGTTTGAATGTTCTAGATTAACCAAACTGACTTTAACTATCATGTTTGATATCATTTGAAATGTCTCAGTGCGATTGGTACAATGGTCTCATTCTCGCAGAAATAGACATAATCAAAACAATAAATATATAACTTCAGGCATCTTTTGAACCACTGTGAAGGGTGTGACTTTTCCACAGGCAGCACTAAATGTGAATGCCTTTTGTTATGCACACACCCCCTTCCTTGAGGGAATTCTTGGATTATTTAAGGTAAGGTTTGAGAAAGGCTCAGGGCGATTCTGCCTAACCAGATCAGCCCAAAACATGGAGCCTGCTCCATGTTATGTAAAATTTGAAGTCAGGTATGCATCTTTCATCTTGGATTTATCGTTGATAATTTGATGTTTTGTATTGATCATTTATGAATTGACTGATTGAATTGGCATAATACTTTTACCTGACTAATAAATTGTAATGTTTGATCATATTTTGCTCACTCTGTAATTATTAGTTATAGTAGATTGCGCTGTATCCTTGTTTCCGCACGTCTTGCGTCAGGTCAGTAGACGGACTAAAATCCAGTTGAGATGGAGCATTGGGCACACTAATTGTGTTTTAGGGATCCGACTGACTCTTGATATTGATTCAAGTGTACTTAGGTGGAAAGGGCGTTAACTTCCCGTCTAGGTCAACAAGTTGTTGCACAACTAACCTAGATTGGGTACCCGACCTTTATTTGAAGGTAATATTATTCTAAATTAAGTTCATATGGGAAACCATGGGCTTGGTGAAAACCAAAGTTACTATAGAGTCCAGTAGTCGGGTACATTTATATTAATGCCCTAACCTCTAATTAGAAATGATTGTCTTAACCCTTAAAGACCGAGACAGCCGCCCGCGGCTAAAAATAAGTATTGCTCTTAAATGTTTAATAACTTTTGATCCGCTGATCCGATTCATACAATTCAAAGATTGGCATAAAGAAGAGAATCTCAGCTTTCCAGTGCTGTATCACATAATATTCGCGGACTTTCAGAGGCTCCGGAATCAGTGCGGTTACGTCATCAAAATTTGACAACGCTGATTTGACAAAGAAACGCTCGTCACTGTGTCTCCGGACAAACCAGACATGATACATTGATGCATTGTCCCTCCTCCATGCCCAGATTGGTTCAAACTCGCTATATCACAACCAATAAGCATAGGTTTCGCTTTTGTTTGCTGACCAACAAGCTTTTTGAACAACACGGATGAGAGATAGGCATACATTTATGCGCGGCTAAATAAAACGCAAAAAAAATGTTTTGCATGAAATAATTTTCATACTAAGTACTTTTGCATGCACAGCAGCACAGAAACATGACAAAACAGTGACACAGCAAAGACGAACTGCTGCTCTTGCTGTTTTCAAAAGACGCAAATGAAGGTGCAGCTGTTTGTCTGCATTGCAGACAACAATCTCCAAATCCATATCCACAGACAACCATATCCATGCTGGCACATAAAACCTAAGGATGTTCCATATTGAATCTAATTTAGTTATGTAACTGTTTATGGTATAGTAAATATTTATATCTATTTTTTACTGAGGTTTTGCACCATGTATATTTGGACTTTGACACATTATTTATTATTTTCTTATTTTTTTTTATTTGTTCATTGTAAGTGGTGTTGTTTATAGTAACTGAAAATATATTGTTTGGAAAAAGTCAAATTTGCTTCACTGTTCTATTATTTTGTAACATATTTTTTCTGTTTAGTTCATTCCCAGAACTTTTGGGCAAATACATTGTCAGTAAATAAATGCATTTTTTTTCCCCCATAGAAAAACGCCTTGGAATAACATTAAAATAAATTGCTATAACTTGCTCAGGGAATTGTGGATGTAGACAAAATTTATTTTGGAAGTATAAAACATCATAGCATGTATTTCTAAAGAAAGAAAAACAAACTTCATAAGGTTTTGTTTGAAATAACTAGAAAATGCCACTTTTTTTAAAAATCGTTTCTGGAAAATTCTGGAATATTTTCTGTCTGTTCATATGTTTTTGGACCAAAAAATATTTTAGACTGGACCTTTAAATGATACAGATTGAAACTTCAGGTTCTCCTGTTTAAAATGATATATGACACTTGAGGCTGACTGCTAAAATAAAAATAAAAACTGCTTTTAAAAAAATAATAATATAGGCCTATTAGGTGCCCACAAAATACCTCTAGGTCTTTAAGGGTTAACTCAAAGATGTACATCTAAGCGGGACTAACTAAAGTATTTTAGAACGAGCGCCCTGGTAGCGGCCTTCTAAAGTATTAGTCAATTTACCTCTGTTTAATATTCAAGACTGACCAGAGTGTGACCGTGAGGGACGCCTTCGGCCGAGGCGATTTCTCTGAGCGACATGAGCACCCGAATGAACGGATGTAATAGTTACTAGTGAAGACAATTTCAAACATTTATCTAAATTACATATTGATATAATCTTCTTAATGTTTTATGATTGGAGTCAGATAAAACAAGGATAAATATATTAATATTCTAAACCACCTCATACTAAAATTGGAGTCAGATATGAGTTAAATATAAGGTAAATCAACATTGTGCACTGGAAAGACCGAACAGGCATTGAACCTTCATCCACCAGTGGACACCGGCATTGGGCCAACTGGGTGGACCTTACACTCTGTTGTTATGTTCGCATGTTAAAATAAATCAGTATTTAAAATGCAATATTTAATGTGTCAGACACAACAGACACGCAATTTTTTTTTACTTAATTCTAATTTAATATATGACCAGTTAACAGTTAATATTTGATTAACGAGCGGCGGTTGTTGGTTAGCAAAATTAACCGAAATGAGCATCCCTACTTCACAGGGGGCGTAAATCCCGGAGGGGACGGTGGGGACATGTCCCCTCCCATCAGAGGCTTGTCCCTTGTCACCTTAAATAAAGAGATTCTCTTCAATGTAGTTAATACAGACTCGTTCATAAATTAGTTGTGGCAAAAATGCTGATTGAGGATGTAATTCTCCATAAATCTGCTGTATTAACGATTAAAATTACTTATCTAGTTAACGTTAGCTTGTTGCTAACGCTAAAGCCGTTTCCCATGCATTGTTTAATTTATGACGACTTGGCATAATGTTAACTTAACATTAACGACCACAATTAGCATATTGTTTTGCTGTGTATTTGCTAAATGAGCGCTGTGCTGCACTGTGCACACTAACCCCACTGTATTATTGTATAATCAGTTTCTATTCTGTTTTAAGTAACTCAATTAATTTAAAATTAAAATGTTAACCTTTTTTTAGTTATTTGTTTTTGTGATTATTTTTATGATAGTTTTGCATTCTTTATGTACAGCACTTCGAATTACCATTTAAATGTGCTACAACATAAATAAACTTGCATTGCAGTGTCATGTATTGGATAAAATGACAGAAAAAAATTGACATAAGACAATTTTTCAGTGCAGCTAAACGCCAAATACAAAAACTTCATGTATTAAGGCAATTTGGCTTTAAGAATGAGTGCTTATGAAAATACTAATGTCACAATATTAATCACAGGCAAAGGAGAAAGAAATGACTGAGGAACAGGCAGAGCAGGGTCAGTCAGATGTACAGTGTCAGGTAAGGGTGTTGTGCTTTATTGAAGGGATAATGACAATTCTTTTGGGGTGAACAATTTATGTTTTCGTAGTTGTGGCTTTTTAGCAGATGAACCTCACAGGCTCACTGATTTACAATATGATCGGTCAGTTTAACAATTGTAATGTAAACAGGTTAGTTATTATGAGTATGGAAAATGTCTTTTCCTGCATTTATTCTGCTTCAGGAGTCAGACAGTTGACTGTAAACAACACAACAAATAATGCAATAAAGAAGAAAAATTTGCTTTGTCATTGAACCTGAGAAAAACTTTAAAAATAATCATAATGCCGTAGTCTCCACGCTATATTAATAATGATGAAACCATTTTTAACTGCGGGGAGACATCTTTATTAGTACAATTCGGCTGTATTATTTGTGTCCCCTTCAAAAAAATGCTGGAAAGAAATTTTAGATTTATTGCCCCCCCTACTGTTAAATCAGATTTACACCCATGCTACTTCAAATAAAATCATACCGGTGATGTTGACTCGGTCTCCGGGCTGCACTTTGTCCACCAGGTCATTGTGAGCGTAGACGACTGTGGTGTGAGGAGTTTGACCCGCAGGCATGTCCTCCGGAGACTCCTGCAGCTTTATCTGTTACACACAAATATAACTTGACAATACATCTGTTTTTACAATTGCATAAATACCAAAATTATACAAATAAAACAAAATTCAAGACCGTAAAATGATACAAAAAATAAATGCAGCTGAATAGAAGTGAGATGCCCACCATTTGTTTGTCGGAGAAGACGGAGCGGTTGTGCACCAGTGCCATGCTGTGTGTGGTGTTGCAGTTTCGGCAGACGGCGGGTTCAGCGATGCGTCCGCGATCCACCTCCACACGCGTGTTAAACGCACAAACCTGACAGCGGAAAAAAGCCTCCTGCATCTCCGGGATCAGCTGAGATGTACGGATCACCATCCCGCTGATAGTGATGAGCTGGTCAATGTCTGACAGGAGACAGAAGAGTCACATATGTATACTTTATCAATAAACTGTAAGATCTGCGTTCGGTTTGTTAAAATATACATTTAAATAATACAATTCCAAAAATTTCCAAATTCTCACTAATTTAGTGCCGTGACCCGGATAGAGGCTGAAATCCCCAAATTCTCACCAATTGACCCTTCGCTATGCCACAACCAAAACCGCCACCCACCAATCGTGGCTATATGCAGGGGCTCTGTCAAGCTTTCGAGCGAGGGAAACAAGCCAAAGCATTGTGCATATAGATTGTGTAAATCTGACACCCGGTCTCCTGAAAGTTTGGACAGGGTGGTGGAATTATTTCCCTTTTCAAAACCAAAAACTCAAGAGGAGAAATGCCAGAGTGGATCAAGCTCTGTGAGGGGTGCTAAAGGAGCAGATTTAAGTTGGCTTTGTTTTGATATCCTGACACATTCAGTGATAGACTGACGGCAATAACTCACACACCTCTTACCCTAAACAGATCTAAATTGTGTTTCCAACAAAAATACAAAGCCGGTTATGTTTCACAGCTGTCTTTTTTTTCCCCCTGCTTGACATTATGAGCACTGCTCTGTTTAAGCCTTCACCATAGTAGTCATATAAAAAGCGAATAGGTGATGGGTTATTGTTCCCAAATTACGAATCTGAATTATGTAAAGCTCTGTCCATGCGTGTTTCCTCGTCGGTTAGTAACGCTTTATGTCATTGCACAACAATTAGCCTATCAGGCTTTTTGGCTAAAAAGAGAGAAATCCCCGTTTAATGAGTTCTTATTAGATTATTTTTAAACTTCACCTCTCCTGCTTTGCATGAACTAAGCTGTTGAATGGTTAGCGTATGAGGCGGCTAGGTTAAGCTAGCTTCAATTTTAATTGAATTATTCTCTAATCGGTTGCCTTTTATGTCGCGAATATACCCCTGTAATGCATACTGCAGTCCATTTGTGTCTTTCTTTCTTGGATATCTCACTTGTTCGCCAAAAATGACTAATTATATCCCTGGGAATGTCTCACACTGGTGCACACGCATTGTAATAGACGTGCCAGGCACGAAAGCTTGACAGGCGTAGCAACAGTAACTAAGAAAGGCAGAGCTTAGCGAAGGGTCAATTTGGTGCCGTGACCAGGATAGAGACTGAAATCAAGAAATTCTCACCAATTTGGTGATGTGACCCAGAGATGGACTAAAATCACCAAATTCTTAGCAATTTGGTGCCGTGACCCTGATAGAGACTGAAATCACCAAAATCTCACCAATTTGGTGCTGTGATTCAGATAGAGACAAAAATCACTAAATTCTTAACAATTTGGTGTAGTGACCCAGGTATAGAGACTAAAAATCACCAAATTCTCAACTATTTTATGCCGAAACCTGATTAGAGACTGAAATCACTATAATGTCACCAATTTGGCACCATGACCCGAATAGAGACTTAAATCACTAATTTCCAGCAGGTTCCTTACCTTCAGGATTGAGGTTGCGCATGTTTCTGGTTTTGATAGCGCTGTAGGGTCGCACTTGAATCTGATGCTCCAACACAGAGTCTGGAAAACGATCGAAGAAGAGCTCATTGACAGACATGTCGAAAGTGGGGATGACTTCCTGTGAATGGAAAAAGTTAGAAACTTTAGACAAAGTCACATTTTAATAAATCAGAGTTTAGGTTTTTGTAAGCAAACACAGCACTGTAACACTTATTTGACTAAAAGCACAAATCGCTAATAATGAGAATTATCAAAACAATCTTTAATGTGAATTATTATTATAAACCTAAAGGAAACCTATTATGCCCTATTTTTCAAGATGTAAAATAAGTCTCTGATGTCCCTAGAATGTGTGTGTGAAGTTTCAGCTCAAAATACACACAAATAATGTTTTAGAACTCTTTAAAGCTGCCCGTGTAGGCTTTGATCCAAATTGTGTCATTTTTGTGAGTGTCGCTTTAAATTTAAATGAGACTGTACTCTTTTCAAAAGAGGGTGGAGTTTAAAAACACCTATGTCACCATAGCAGCAGATAACTCTAATGTCAGACGGCTGCTTCTCACTCAGGGCTGTTTATGCTAATGAGGGAGAGATGGTCACTAATGGGCAGGGCTTCCCCCCTCTGATGACATGTACAAAGGATGAATGTCAATCAAAGTGTTTCTGTAGACTGTTTGATTATAAAAATTAAAACCCATTAAACTCATAAAACACATTTTTACCATTAGAAGCTGGTTATATTCACACAGTTACCACACAACTGTTTCTGTTTTTGCATAAAAGGTCTCCTTTAAAAGATCTTTTCTTATCATTTAAAGTCTGTGAAATCCAAATGTGTTCATTTTGCTAGTGCTATTGAGTGTTATTCTTTATGTGAACAATCAATCCGTGCAAGTAATCTTCAAAGTCTGGCCTAGAGCTGCAAAATTAATCGTAAAAAGATCGTGATCTCGAATCGACCCCCTAGACCAGTGGTTCCCAAGGGGGCCCTAAGGGGGGCGCCAGAGTTCACAAGGGGGGCGCGGGAGAGGATAAGTGTTGAGGTAGAAAAAGGCATAAAATGCTCCACTATGATATAGGGCTGTACAATTAATCGAAAATCCGAATTAGATTTCAAACGACTATAAAAAAGCATTAATCGAGATAAACGATTATTGCATCATATACTGCCACCTTTCTAGTTGTACACGTGTTGCTCTTAAAAGCGCGAACGAGCGCGTGCTTATGTGTGTGTGCAGCACACACACTCAGTCAGAAGCATGCGGCCGGTCAGCATTCGCTCATTCGCACTCTGAGACGAGCAGAGGAGCGCACACATCTAAAGTCATTAACGTGAGCACTTTAATGGTCAAATAGGTGTCAAAACGCGGTGTTTAGTGATTATTTATATTAACCCTCATTTGTGTAATAAACAAACGAGTTGAGAATCAAAAGACACGTGAAAGAGAAACCAAAGAGACAGCGAGAAATATTCCTGCTGCCGCCTGTTTCTATGATTATTAATCAAATAACAAGAAAATCCCTCACTAGTCTTGACTGAAGGACTGCTGTAGCTAAAGTGTTTTTCTTACAGTGAATATGCTTAAAGCACAGTTTGTTTAATATTTTTATTATATTGTATTTATTTCTCTTTCCTTTGCAGGGTGGAAAATAACTGCATGTATACACTTGAAGTCAGAATTATTAGCCTTCCTAAATATTAGCAACCCTTTTCCTCCCAATTTCTGTTTCATGAAGTTTTTTTTTTTTTTCTGAACATAATAGTTTTAATATCTCATTTCTAATAACGGATTTCTTTTATGTTTGCTATGATGACAGTACATAATATTTTACTAGATTTTTTTTTAAATACAAGCATTCAGATTAAAGTGCAGCTCAAAGGCTTAATTAGGGTAATAAGGCAAGTCATTGTATAACAGTAGTTTCTTCTGCAGACAATCAAAAATATTTATTGCTTAAGGGGGCTAATAATATTGACCTTAAATTAAATATTTAAACCTGCTTTTATTCTAGCTAAAATAAAACAAATAAGCCTAGAAGAAAAAATATTATAGGAAATACTGATAAAATTCCTTGCTCTGTTAAACATAATTTGGGAAATATTTATATAAAAAAAAAATTCTCAGGAGCGCAAATAATTTTGACTTTAACTGATAATCGTTTTGAATAATCGTGATTACAATTATGACCAAAATAATCGTGATTATGATTTTTCCCAAGATCGAGCAGCCCTACTATTATATATGTATTTTTAAGTACCATATATATACAGTTGAAGACAAAATTATTAGCCCCCTATAAAATATTTCATTATTTTTCAAATAACTCCCAAGTGCTTTTTAATGGATTAAACACATAATTTTTAAACATAACAGTTTATTCAGGAAGCTTTGAGTGTTTGTAATACAAACAGAAACACAATTATAATCAAAAATAAAAAAAGCTTGGAGGTCAAAATTATTAGCCCTCTGATGTTAATAGTCAATAGTGTAACCCTTTTGCTTGATAACAGCCATCAGTCGTTTATTGTAGCTCTCAACAAGTTTCAAGCATGTCTCCTGAGGAGTGTTAGCCCATTCTTCCTTAGCAAATCTCTCAAGCTCTTCCAGATTTGTTGGTCTTCTGGCATGAACTCTAGACTTCAGTGTCCCCCACAGATTTTCTATTGGATTCAAGTCTGGGCTTTGTGCAGGCCAGTCAAGGACTTTCACTTTGTTCTGTTGAAGGTAGTTCTTTACCAGAAGTGAGGTATGCTTTGGGTCATTATCATGCTGGAATACAAAACGTCGACCCAAACCAAGTTTTGTTGCAGACTGTTTGAGGTTATTTTTCAAAATAGTCTTCCTTTTTCATGTTTCCTTCAACCCTGATAAGATTCCCAGTTCCACATGCACTGAAACATCCCCATAGCATTATACTCCCACCGCCATGTTTCACTGTGGAAACGGTGTTCTTTGGATTAAATGCCTCTCCCTTCTTCCTCCAAACATAGGCAACATCTCTATGGCCAAAGAGCTCTAGTTTTGTCTCATCTGACCAAAGGATACGTTTCCAGTATTCATTATTTTTCTCTAGATTGCCCCTGGCAAACTTCAGTCTAGCTTGGAGGTGTCTCTTTTTTAAAAGAGGAGTATTTCTTGGTCGACAACCTTTCAGTTCACTCCTGTGCAGGGCTCTAGTGACCGTCTTTGCTGAGACATTAATTCCAGACTTGGCTAAGTCATTCACTAGTGTCTTGGCAGTTGTTCTTGGGTCTTTAGAAACCTCTCTTACTAATTTTCTTTCCAAAGTTTTGGAAATCTTTCGCTTTCTACCTCTGCCAGTCATGTTCTCCACAGTGTGGATCTCATTAAACTTCTTGATAATACTTCTCACGGCACTTCTTGACACTTGAAAACGCTTTGATAAACATGTATATCCTTCTCCTTCTTTGTGAGCCTCAACAATTCTTTTTCTCAAGTCTAAACTTATTTCTTTTGTCTTTGTCATGATGACAGAATGCATTATTGTACTATTTGTTTTTCAAGACACCAGTTTTAAGCTTTAAGTGCAATTTAAAGGCTTAATTAGGTTAATTACCTTAACTAGGCAAGTTAGTGTAATTAGGCAAGTCATTGGACAACAGTAGTTTTTTCCTGGAGCCAATCAAACAAATAATTACTTAAGAGGGCTAATAATATTGACCTTAGCAGTTTTTACTTAAAAAAATAAATAATTATTTCACCCAAAATAAAAGAAAAAAAACCTTTTCCAGAAGAAAAATACAAAAGGAAATGCCGTGAAAACAATTTTCTTGCTCTGTTCAACAGCACTTGTGAAATATTTGTAAAAGAATACAAATTTCATAGGAGGGCTAATAATTTTGACTTCAACTGTGTATATATATATATATATATATATATATATATATATATATATATATATATATATATATATATATATATATATATATATATATATATATATCAAAACACATGCTTAAAATTCCAACATAATAGTAAAAATAATTAAAATAAATAACTTTAAATAATTATTTAAATTTTGCTCACTCACGCAATGTGCTTGTCAACGTGTCGTAAAGTCAAAATCAAAACAAAATCGGCAGAGAGACGTAAATGCAGTGATTCTTCAGAGGCGAAGAAAAAGATTAAACAGTATGACAAAGCCTACCTAAATTCTTAAAAAGGTTGGGAACCACTGCCCTAGACCAGTGGTCACCAAACTTATTCCTGGAGGGCCGGTGCCCTACAGATTTTAGCTCCAACTCTAATCAAACACACCTGAACAAGCTAATCAAGGTCTTACTAGGTATACTTATAACATCCAGGCAGGTGTGTTGAGGCAAGTTGGAGCTAAACCCTGCAGGGACACCGGCCCTCCAGGACCGAGATTGGTGACCCCTGCCCTAGACGATCTTCATCCAGCATTTCTATGATTCTGCCAATCATATTTTCAAGTACAGGGGAGAAGCAATGGCGGCTGCACGAGTCTTTTCATTCTTTCACATTCATTGCTCAGCAACATGGACACCTCCAAATGATGTTGAATGAGTCACATACTGTATTTATAAGGTATAATTCATCTAAAAATTTAATTTTTGTCTTCATATAATGCTGTATTCAAGGCCGGGAAATCAAATGTGACGTGAGCTGTAGTGCGGGCGTGCGCCCTACTTGCGCGTCTCCTTTAGTGAACAGAACCTGCTGTGAGTAACGGTAATAAAATTGTAAATAATATTCCGTTTGTGGCACAGAGTGATCGCTTGGGTGCCGCGTGTGAAGTATGAACAGCACTTAGCATTGAAAATGAAACCGAAAGTGTGCACTTTATTTAAATGTTCATATAGCATTTTAGAGTGATGACTGTGACAAGCATTTGATATGTTTTTCTTTTATAGCGAACACACAGTTGTGCATGAAAATAAATGTTTAAAGAGTCAGTATAACTACTCTAGCCTATATAATGTTGATTTTACCAGTGAATTAAACGGTCGAATAATGTTGTCAATGATTGCATGCATAGGCCTATATCTCAAACATAATTCAACATCAGAATTATTATAAGTAGAATAGAATTATTTATAGAAACCAGTAGACCTACACATAATACTAATATTGTTGTTTTACCATATGTTTGGGAAAAAACAATAATAATTGCCGACTCATAATAACCTTTATTTTACATCTACAGAATCGTGAGAGAATCAATCTTTATTTTAAACCAAAAATAAATAAATAAATAAAAAAAATTAAAAAATAAAAATCGCGATTCTCATTTTAGCCAAAATCGTGCAGCTCTAGTCTGGCCATTTGCTTTTCTAGTGGCGTCTGTTTGATGCTTTATGTACTTAACCACGCCCCTCTTACCATTAGTGAGGGAATGATGCGCAAAGAGAAAGCCCCGCCTCCTGCTCAATACTGCATTTCAGTTGGAAGTACATCAACATACTGATATGAAAATCTTTCAAGTAAAGCTAAATTGTGAATTGTCACATCACGCTTCAGAACTAATTCTGATGTGATGATATGGTGCTCAAGAAACATTTCAGATTAAATAAACAAATATTAATGCTGTGAGTATTTGATGTAATGAAAGTTCAAAAGAACTTGTACATTTTTGAACATTATAAATGCCTTTACTGTCACTTGTGACCAATTTAGAGGACTTCCAGTATGCAGTTTGGAGAGTGAGATGTGTACGGGAGTCACTCCGTAAATTTGATCTAAATCAAACAGTTAAAAAGGACATTTTGGGCTTTTAATGATTTAAAGTGACGTCCACAATGGTAAAGATCTTTCAAATCCAGCTAGAACCAGCTAGTTTTCCTCATCAGTATGCCTAAACCCAAGCATGTTTCTCCTGATCCTGCTAAAAACTGACGACGACACTAAAATGGCCGCGCTCTCCTCAGGGTTAACGCCAGCTCTTTACTACACTGTTGCTTCTTTTGTTGTAGATCTCACCTGTGGATAACAGATGAGCTGGCGGTACAGATCAGCATCAAATGTCTGAATATGAGTGCAGTTCACATTCAACACCGGCTCTCCAACAACACTGATCTGAAACACACACACACACAATATTTATATTATAGAAGAGACATATTAGCCATTAAGGATTTTGCATGACGCACTATAATGCGAGGAAGTCTTTAGTGTGACGAGGGCTGCTCTTCTTACCTCATCCAGTTTCTGCATATAAAGCGGTTCATTGAGATCCAGACCAGCGTTCTCCTCTTCTCTCGAGTCGGGGTCTGTGAACTGCTGAAGGAAACGCTGTAGAGGAAACACACAGACTCTCAATATAAGGTCAGTTTGACATGGAAAAACAGCTTGAGTTCAGTCATAGACCTTCAGCACACCTGAAACTTCTCCTTGCAGGTTCCCACATTGACGTCAGTCCCCCAGATCACAAGCCTCTGTCCTGCACCCTGATCTCCGGCCGCTGCTGCGTCTCCAGATGCCTGAACATGAACACAGATATACATTAGCTTAAGACTAAAGATAGTTTTTATAAGCATATGTTATTAGAGTATTTATTAGCATAGTTTTATTTAAAATCATGTACTTTAGTTTTTATTAATATTTAGATTTATATTTTTAGTATTCAGCTTCATTTTTTGTATTTTTGTGATGTGTTTTATATATGTTACACACTTACACATACGCATTATTAGTTTAATCTATGTTTCAGTCTTTATTTTATTAAGCAAATTAGTTTCATTTATCTATTTACTAATGTTAATTTCTGGATATTGTGTATATGCATTTCTTCCACATTACAATTTAGCTCAAAGTTGTTGCTTGTTTTGTTTGCTTTATGGCTTTAGCTGAGCTAAAACATGCTGATTAAAATTGTGAGATTATGGGGTTTTCAGAAAAAACACAATTACATTTTCTAAACAAAGAAAATCATTGTAACTAAATTCCCTGTGTACTGTTGGGATGTTTTCATCCACTGCGGGGTGATTCGGCGTATTAATTTGGCCACAACTTTCTCAGAGCTTCAGCAAATTGAATGATTTTTGCTGACAAATCTGATTTTGGACACATATTTTAGGAAATTGCTTTCAAAAACTCCACAATACACTTTGAGCAAATTGACTACCCTTTCGTTATGTTGGGGGCTGTTTTTGCCCCATTGACTTCCATTATAATGACATTTTTTGAAGCTATATGGAGTATAGTGTGTGTGTGTGTGTGTGTGTGTGCGAGAGACCTCTTGGTGTGTCTGAGAAAATCAAAATAAGCAGCTCAGATCTCAGAACACAGTAGGTGTATTTATGCACACAAACTATAATCTGCTGTTTTACTCCACAAAACAAACTCCAAATAAAAGCCAGAAACTTTTTTTGCACAAGTCCAGCTAAAGCAGGGGTAAGGAACCTATGGCTCGGGAGCCTCATGTGGCTCTTTGACCAAAAATATGTGGCTCTCCAGCTGTCTCCCTTGAATAATATTTCAAAATTTTAAATAGTACAACTGTTACTAGAAATCAGTTTCCTATTGAAAATACAATAACAATTCCCTTTATATTGTATTATCTACAGCAAAATGAATACAAATTCGGTTTACAATAAAAGGAAGTTTCAACCCTTGTGCATAAGTGATGTTGTGGTTAAACTTGAATCACAACATCAATAAAGGGCAAGTTATATTTCTTACATTTCTATGGTAATTTACATTTCTATGGTAACCTCGCGCAAATTCTAACATTCATGAGTGGCGATGGCAAAAAGCAGTAAATTGTCTTACCTTTACACTAGAGAAGCTATGATTCTCAATATAATATTGAACAGTTCAGTACAGAATTAATGGTTTAATACGCGCTTCTGAATTGAAGTTTTCTCGGTTTTACGTTTAAATAATTTATGTGCGCTTTTTTCCCCCGAATTGAGTGTTTGTGTGTGCCTGTAAGTCTATGAGCTGAGATGAGGAAACTCCTCCCGGCGAGTAAATATCCAATCACTATTCTCTAAAGTTAGGGGGAGCTTGACCATCATTCCACACTCTAACATGGCGAACGGCGGTGAAGTGAGGCAACAGTACGAGGAAATGCCGGCGAAGAGAGGAAACAGTATGAGTAAATCTTCAGTGTAAGGACATTTCGGGTTTGCTCAAAAGTATAATGCAAATGAAAGAAAAAATGGTATTGTATTGTATTTGCAGCCGTTTTCGGTGATTGGAGATGCAGACTTGTGTCATCTTATAAAAGCACTCGATCCGAGTTACAGACTACCATCTCGCACTTTTTTCTGCACTGAAATAATTAAGATGGTTTATTTATGTTTACTTAAGTACAAATATGTTTATTTGAAATGGCCAATTCATCTTTATTAACTCCACATGTATGTTTAATTTGAAAATGTAGGAATACGCTACCAGCAGCTGTGAGATTTCATTTTTTTATACAATACACTAGGAACTACTGTACATTTCTTGGCTTTTAAGTAATACAAAAGGAGTATTGCAATAAATCCTTTTTATTTCTCGATAACCTCTTACTGCTCCTATTGCCTATAGAATAACAAAAAAACATGTGTCAAGCCATGAGAACCGAACCAAAAACCACGTTAAAAAATATGTCGTGAACCGTAGGCTAACTGTATTGTTGCATCCCTACTTCATTCATTGTGATGTGTCATATTTGTTTATTTTTGAGTTGTGCATGGACATAAAGGTTTTGTTTATAAATAAATAAAGGTTTTGTTACACACACGCCCTATACGGCTCCTTTAAAAAATGCATTTGATAAAAAAAAAAATTCTGAAATGGCTTTGTGCTGAAAAAAGGTTCCTGACCCCTGATTTAAAGGGTTAATGCTACCAACTGATGATCAACAGTAAAAAAAAAAAATCACAAACTGTACCTCTTCCTAAGAGGGAAAACCACCAATAACCAAGAATGCATGATAAGTAATAATAGTGGAAGTCAATGGGGCAAAAACAGCCCCAAACATAACGAAAGGGTAGTCAATTTGAACAGTACACAAGGGTTCATTGAAACTGTAATTATCAAGAGTCCCTCACCGGCTCAGAGTGCATGTCGACCTGCGGGGCTTTCCGCACAGATCCCAGGTCAGCTCGCTGGCGCGCCGGCGTCCCGCGGATGCCGCTGCGGGGCGTTCCTTCCACCCTGGAGCTGGGCGTCCCGTACATCAGCGGAGAACTGGCATCAATCTCACTCTGCAAGACTAGATCAACAAATCCTGATGTTCACAAACCTTCACCCAAATCACCTGCTTCATTTTAGTGATGCACCGATCTTAATTTTCCATCGACTATACTGATTCCCAAATATTTACAAGCTAATAGTTTATAACCAGAGGTACTTAGGACTTTGATAAGCCAGCCTGGATATTTCCAGAGCACCATCATTAAAAACACAGTCAAATCAGCCTTGAGTACTGACACTTGCATTACACTGATCTAAGCTAAACTGAACTGAAGCAATTTAACAATTTGAATCCATCATAAGCTGCTTTGACAATCTTGTAAAAATCACTGTAGGAATAAAGACGTAAAGATAGATGAAATGGTCAATTTTAACTCTAATTTACAATTCTGTAGCTCTTACAGATAAGAAATAACAGCATTTGCTTGGTTGGTGCTAAAAACAAAGCAGCTGCGCTGGTGTTTATTATGATTAAAAATATGATCCCTCAATAATTTGATGCGAGCAGTATTTTTGAGCAGTACCGGAGCGCGGGGCCATGGGGCTGGAGAACAGCGATGCATCCTGAGCCGGAGAGGTGGGCATTGGCTGCAGCTCAGTGGAGGTATCATGAGCTCTGGAGCGCTGGGATGGAGGAGACAGAGGATCCTCGCTCGCCGCTGTGAACACACACACACACACACACACAAACCATCAAACACAAGCCTGAGCAGAAAACAGCAGATCTGTGCAGAGACGGACGGACAGAGAACGAGACTCACGGGTCGGAGGGTCTCTCTTACGGCTCTGGGATGATGGTGAAGACATCTTGACTAAAAACTGAAAGAGAAAACGTCAGAAATGAGAGAAACGGAACCCCTCAATTCTCATTCATTTGAACAAACACATTTTTACTTCATCACAACTACATATACATGTAAAAGGAAATGGATATAAACAGTTTTAGTCGGAATCTTTCGCCCTCCTGAGATTTTTGTCTTTTTTCAATATTTCTTTAATGATGTTTAACAGAGAAAGGAATTTCTCACAGTATTTCCTATAATATTTTTCTCCTGGAGAAAGTCTTATTTGGTTTATTTTGACTCGAATAAATGCAGCTTTTCTTAAAAAAAAAAAAAAAACATTTTAGGGTCAATATTATTAGCCTCCTTAAGCTATATTTGTTCTCCGATTGTCAACAGAACAAACCACTGTTATACAATAACTTGCCGAATTACCCTAATCTGCCTAGTTAACCTAATTAACCTAGTTAAGCCTTTAAATGTCACTTTAAGCTGAATAGAAGTGTCTTGAAAATTATCAAGTCAAATATTATTTACTGTCATCATGACAAAGATAAAATAAATCAGTTACTAGAGATGACTTATTAAAACTTATGCTTAGAAATGTGTTGAAAAAAAATCTTCTCATTAAACAGAAATTGGGGGAAAAAACAGGGGCATAATAATTCAGGGGGGCTAATAATTCTGACATCCACTGTATAAATAAAAGCTAAATGGTCCAGATAAAGGTCACAATGCAATGGAAAAAAATAGGAAAATAAATTCCATCTAGCATAAATGTTGAATACTAAACTTAAATAAATTCTTATAGAAAGAAACATATAATTTCATATTAAATTAAAATATTATTTTCTGCTCTAACAGCAGCTAAAAAAATGCTAGATTTATGTTGGCAGCCTCCACACTACCCTGCACCAGAAACACTGGATGTGTATGCTCTTGAACATCACAAATATGGAACTGTCTGTGGCAAGGATGCATGGCGTTTCTACAAAAACGCTTACCTCATGGATATGTGCAGTAACGAAGATAAAAGATATGCTATAGTGATGTTTTTTTACCTATGTGTAGAAGTCCAATGTATATACCTTTGTTAAAAGTGTTCTTGTAAGGAGTTAAATGCAGAGGTAAATGTATTTATTTACTTTAGTTATTTATTTAGATGCATTGCAACTTCTCTCTGTTTCTTTTATTTATTTATTTATTTTTTCTCTTTTTGGCTCTGAACCGTTTTCCTTTTTTGTTTAACTATTTATCATTTTTGCAAGGGGCGGGTTGGGTATTAATAGAGTGCAGTTGGTTGCTATTCTTGTCTATAGCAATGTTTACTAGATTATTTCCAATTGTTCAAAATAAAATGCATCACAAAAATTAAATCTTTTTTCATATACATATATAATCTGAAATAACTCTAATTTAATGACTTTCATTTCTCACAGATTTAGTAAAAAGCTTGCAATTTAAGTGTTATTCAATAATACACAGTTGAAGTCAGAATTATTATTATTAAACCCCCGTTTATTTTGTTCCTAATTTCTGTTTAAGGGAGAACAGATTTTTTCCAACACATTTCCAAACATAATAGTTTTAATAACTTATTTAAAATCACTAATTTGTGTTATCTTTGCCATAATGACACTAAATAATATTTGACTAGATATTTTTTTTAAACTTCTATACAGCTTAAAGTGACATTTAAAGGCTTAACTAGGTTAATTAGGTGAACCAGGCAGGTTATGGTAATTAGGCAGGTTATTGTATAATGATGGTTTGTTCTGTAGACTATTGAAACAAAACAAATTAAAGGAGCTAATAATTTTGACCTTAAAAAGGCTTTTAAAAAATAAAAACTGCTTTTATTCTAGTGAAATAAAACAAATAAGTCTTTCTCCAAAAGAAAAAAATATTATCAGACATACTGTGAAAATGTCCTTGCTCTGTTAAACATCATTTTGGGAAAAAAAAAATCAAAGAGGGGCTAAAAATTCTGATTTCAACTGCAATTGTATTTAAAATAATAACAATTATTAATACTAATAGATCGACTAATAACTGTATTTGTTAATTATTATTAACTATCAGGATTATTTTTCGCCATAACAGTAAGGTTAGAAAAACCAATGTTTTTCTTCGAAAAACTAAATCATATTAAGGTTATACTATAATCTCGTAAATAAATAACGCATTATAAAACAATAAATGTCAAACTGAACACATCATGGCAACAAAAAAAACTCACTTTTTTCTTAAAAGCAAGAATAGAAGTCAACTAGCTGTCACCAAATAAAATGGCTGACCACAGACCAAAACTTGTAAATAGCTTAACAACGTGTAATCCTATGAAATATCAATTATGCAAGCATATCTGTAAAAAGGAATTCAGTTTTATTAGAGAAGTATAAAGAGCGTTAAATAACATCTGTGTATGTCTGCCTTTACACTGGAGGAGTGAAGAGCAGCATGCGGCTTCAGCCACAACAATGACAGAACTCAAGTCTGTGTAACGTACAGCAATAAACATTATATTTAGAATATCATTGTTGTAAATCATAACGCACTGGGCTCACATACTTTTAAGAAACATTATACGCAAGAGATATGACGTTTACTTTAAAAGAATCCGTTTATATAAAAACACACAACACTTACCGTGCGCACTGCTTCCCTTCTTCTGTGAACGGTGGCGCGAAACTGACTGTGACGTAAATTTCGCGGGGAAATTTTGTCCAACCACAAACACGCTCCTCACTGTGAGACAAGCGGGGGATACATGCTATATGCGTGAGCATAAATTCACATAAACGCCCTTAATTTCTTAGGTAAACTATAATTGTGCATTTAAATACCCTTAATATTGAAGTAAATAGATTTTTACATTTTCCTATTTGCATTCTGGACGTTACAGGATAAGTGACATAAAGACACCCTATCTGCTGTTTGGTCTCGCCCGACATTTTCGCGGGAAAGAACATCAACAAAGTATAAATAGTAGTAGTTCCTCTGGTGTCCACTAGATGTCCGTGTGGTTGACAAGATGAAACACCTGAATCTCAGTGAATGACTGTTTAGCACATTATTGAACATTTTATAAACAGAAGTGAAAGTCAGAAAAACCAAACCTTTACTTTTAAAAAGCTTATCAAAGTGGATTTTATTAATTATATGTGAAATAAAAACAAATATTACAACGTGTTGACTGCATATCTGCTTTATTTGACTTATTTTGTTTGTGTCGTCACACAATATAAACTATGACGATGATAAAACTAAAAATCTTAAATTATTTATTCATTCATTCACTGGTCATTCACATATTGTGATAACAGTATAATAAAACATAATACAAAGAAATTCTTTCACTTATAAATGCTTTCCAACACATGCGACATGCAATCATTCAATCATGTTTTAAGATATGTACTATAACACAAATAATAATAATAATAATAATAAAAAATAATAATCATTTTATTATTAAAACCAGCAAGAAGGTCGCTGGTTCGAGCCTCGGCTGGGTCCCTTGGCATTTCTGTGTGGAGTTTGCATGTTCTCCCCATGTTGGCGTGGGTTTTCTCCAAATGCTCCAGTTTCCCAAAGCAGTCCAAACGCAAGCTGTCCATAATGTATGTGTTTGAATGAGTGTATGGATGTTTCCCAGTAATGGGTTATAGCTGGAAGGTCATCCGCTGTGTAAAACATATGCTGGTTAAGTTGGCAGTTCATTCCGCTGTGGAGACCCAAGATGGGGTAAGAGACTAAGCTGAAAAGAAAATGAATGAATAAATAATTTTAACAACAAAATACCACCCATATATCTTGATTTTCTTGATTAAAATAGTGACAAAACGATAATTAACGTTAACAACAGGAGCATTGATAAAAAACTTATTTATTATTATATTATTATTAATATAAACTTATTGTTATTATTAAAACGTATATTTATTTACTTGCATTTATTTACTTTGATAGTGGTGAATACATTTATTTACTTTCAAATACGCTTCTAATTCAAAAAAGCATTCAAACTTGTCTCATTATATATATTATATATATATATATATATATATATATATATATATATATATATATATATATATATATATAAATGGGGTCAGTATGATTTGAAAATGTTTTAAAAATAAGCTTCCTCTGCTCACCAAGCCTGCATTTATTTGATCACAAATACAGTACAACTTGTAAAATTATATGTTATTGCATTATAAAATAACTGATCAAAAGTAGTTTATAATTAAATTTAATCATTTATTCCAGTGATTTTAAAGATGAATTATCAGCTTTATTACTCCAGTCTTCAGTCACATGATCCTTCAGAAATCACTTTAATAGTATTAATAATAATAATAATGATAATAATAAAAATAATAATAATAATTTATTATTATTATTATTAATATTATTATTAACGGTAATAGTAATAAAAGCAATAATGACTGGAGTAATAATTTCAATTGAAACTACATACAATAAAAAGCAGCTATTTAAAATTTTAATAAATATTTAACAATTGGAAAAAAATAATTTAATAACTGCTGACTTGATGAACAGGATAATTTTCTTAAAAAAAAAAGCAATAAGATAAAAGAAACTGACCCCAAACTTTTGATCGATACTATATATATATATATATATATATATATATATATATATATATATATATATATATATATATATATATATATATATATATATATATATATATTTCTCAGAGAGTGTCAGACGCACACACACGCTTGCAAACCGACAGACAGGCGCATTCAGACATGTCCTCGTGTCCTACAACACGCAGTTCTGACAGGCTGTTCTCGATCTGCTCCTCTGTGTTCTGGTAGGCGTACATGCACACCCGACTCTCCTCAAATAGGAGCCCGGGAGGAACATGTGACTGACACTGGACATTCACTGGCTTCTGCGAGGGGGAGGAGAAGCGCTGACGCAAACCGAGCGCTTGTACAAATGCGCGCGGACGGCGGAGATCTCGATAGAGCTGAGAGAAACTTTTAGCACCTGTTCCAGAGGCAGAACTTTTGGAGATACGCGCGGGCTGCGCGAAAACCAGCGCGTGAAAAAAAAGACACACTTTCCTTGGGACAGCCAAAGGGATTCATTCACAAGGGAATTTTTGTGCGTATTTAATGGTGACTTCTGCTGCGTCCATGTCTGACATGTACAATCTGGACTCGCAGTGCGTAACGCCACCATGCAACATGAGCTGGGCCATGGAGCCTGCCAACTTTTATGATAATAAAGGAGATGCAAAACCAGGAGAGAACAACAACAACAACAGCAGCAGCACTGGCAACATGATGGAGCTCAGCAATGCTCCTGCTATCTATGACGATGAGAGCGCCATCGACTTCAGCGCCTACATTGAGTCCATGTCAACGGTCCCGTTGGAGATCTGCAACGACGAGCTCTTCGCAGACCTGTTCAACAATACTGTAAAGCAAGAAAAGCCTGACTTTTACATGTCCAACGCGTTTGCGCACAAGAGCGCGGAGAGGCACCTGGAGGGTTTCGGAAAGGGCTCGTTTTGCGCACCGATTAAGAAGGAGGCGGACTGGAGCGACAGCGAGCACTCCTCGTCTTTACCGTCGCAGATCGAGGCGTGCGCGCAGACCTCCGTCAACTTCATGCACACGGGACAGCCGACGCCCCCCACCACACCTGAGCCCGAGCCCGTGGCACACAGGAGGCCAGGCAAGGAGAAGGGCAAAAAGAACGTGGACAGGCACAGTCCGGAGTACCGGCAGCGGCGCGAGAGGAACAACATCGCCGTGCGTAAAAGCAGAGACAAGGCGAAGCAGCGCAACTTGGACATGCAGCAAAAGATGATCGAGCTGGGCGCGGAAAACGAGCGTCTGCACAAAACCATCGACCAGCTGACGAGAGAGCTGAGCAGCCTTAGAAACTTCTTCAAACAGATGCCCGAAGCCTCGTTTGGGTCGGCGGCGCGCGCGGCTGTTGACAGTCGGTGACGCACGCACGCGCAAAAACTGCGAAAAACAAAACCCTGCCAAAAACATACCTCAGTGAACTTGTTCTTCTTGTAGCAGACGCGCTTAAAGTTACACGTTAGACGACGATGATGGACTTTTTGTGAAAGCTTCTTTTGTATTCTAAATTATTACAGAAAAAACTTCATATATGTTTTTATGGTACTTGTTTTTATAATTCCCTGAAACTTCGTATTAATGCCAGAGCATGTTTGAAATTGTACAGTGTGTACAGATGCATAAATAAAACGATGTGAATTTGAAAAAAACATACACGTGAACGCGCATGTGTGTAGGGGGGCGGGTCTGAGGGGGCGCGGTCTGGTGAAAGGTGTAGCTGTCAGTCAGTTCCAAAACCCGAATATTTTTAGTTCTATGCGTGTTAAAAATAGCGATTTTGGGGGATTTATGAGTAACAAAGATAGTTTGTGGTAAACATTAAAGAGATCCTTTAGTGTTTAATGTCACAACTGCTGCTGCGTTTGATAGTCAGGTTGGTAAACAAGGGCTAAAGCCACCAAAAAGATGAAAGTTGACAGCAATATTTCAGCTTGTTGTTCATAAATGAAAAATATTAATATTCAAAGCTGCATACTTAATGTATTTACATATAAAACCTTTTCATTCACTGTCAAATGGGATGCTTCAAGCAGCAAAAATCTATAATTTTTACAGAAAACATCTATTAAAATGTTATTTGGTGTAGCAATATTTGATGCAACAAATAAATAAGTAAATAAAAAAGACAAATCTTATTAGGTGTTTAGAATACACTGAAACATTCAAAGATATTTAAGAGACTTTTACTGACTATTTAACTGCAGTGCAGCTACAAAATACACATTAATGATCAGTTTTTACCCACTTGTAGAACTTTACTTCTGTGCAGACAAGCCAGAATAAACATGTTTAATCAGTTTTTGCATAAATATATCCGTTGCTAAATGATGATTGAATATTATTTCATCTATACGTTGACATTTTATATGCATAGATGATATTTCAACCATTAAAATAGATGCTTTTCATACTTTTAATTTGCTTTCTGTTTATATAAAATGAATTTTATATGGACACTAAAATGTGCCATCTCTTGTTTTTTTACCGTAGAGTAATTACTGTCAACAATTTAAAAAAATAGGAATAAAATGACATTTAAATATGAGTATTTTGTTATCAAAACAAAAATAATTAATGGTTATGTTAGTGAAAAAAATAACATTGGTTAAGCTGAAATGAAAATAAAATCATTTGAACATCATAAAATCATATTTAAAATCATTTGAACATCATAAAATCATATCTAAAATCATTTGAACATCATAAAATCATATCTAAAATCATTTGGTGGCAAAAAAAACATTTATTTATAGTAAATATGAGCTATCATGAAGTGCAGCAAAACAGATGAGAGTGTTAATTGTGTACAGCTTAACTTAAACACCACCAAAATGTGGTTAGAAACATTTTTTGCCTAAACACAAAATCTTTTTCATCAGCTGGATATCCCGCACAGACATCTTAATAATAATTCATTTCAACATATTCCAGATCAATATGACTCGGAATAAACATTCAAAAAGTAGTTTGAGTGAAAGTGGTTCAGTCAAGGCTATTTTTATCACATATACCCCTTCAGAAGTAATGCATGACTAGTGTTGGCTGATTCTTCAGTAATAATAGCAGCAGATAAGCGTGCTAGTCAAAGGATAACTCCTCCAAACCGATCCAAACAGTCTGACTCCTGTTCACAATGTGGACGAAGGCGCTGAGAGGACCGATCTCTGAGCCAAGAACATGCTCCACATTGTGGCCCTGTTAAGTAAACAGATCACACACGCGCACACACATAATTGCGCACACGCACACGCACACAAACACACACACTTAACTTTCAGTTTCAAACAGACATTGCGGCAACATTTTAGCTCAAATATCAATTCTTCCTATTAACTAACTTTTTACCTGCTTATTTCTTATGATATAACTTACGATATTGGCTGTTTATTAGTACTTAGACTGCAAAAAACTCTTGTTTCTAGTCTAAATATTAAGACTGTAAAATATTTAATGACAAAAAGTCAATCATTTTTTGTTAATTAAACTTATTTTAATAAATTATTCAGGTTTCAACTAAAGTTTTTAAGTGACACAAAGTCAATATCTATTCTGTTTGATGAAGAAAAAACAAGATTTATTTGCTAACCTAATTGGCAGATTATTTTGCTTGTTTTAAGAAAAACTCACTTAATATTGGCATATTTTTCTCAAAACAAGACAATATGTTTTGCTTGTCTTGAAAATGCTTCTTGACATAAGACATTTTAGATATTTAGACTAGAAACAATACAAAAAATCTAAGCAAGAAAGAGTATACATTTCAGGAAAAAAGTTTAACATTTTTAATAAATGGGTCTTTCCTACGTTTTTAGTACTATTTATAAAGTTATTATGCAGCATGTTGGATTGTGTTTTTTAATGCTGTTTCTAAATGATTTGTCTCTTTATGTGTTTGTTGTATCATGAAATGCTACTACCCTAATCTAATTGCCCCTGGTGGGATTAATAAAGTTGATAAACTTAAACTCAATTGGTTTACTCGCTGTAAGTAAGTTTTTACAGTGTAGGCAATATATACAATATAACACAGAAAACCTAGGCTTCAGAAATAATAAGTCAAAATTAGCTGATTTTAATTATTATTTTTTGATAAAGTGAAAATTAATTTGACAATGGGGTGAGTAAACTAATCTTGTTTTTGCTTTGAAATACATTTCTTTGTTAGCAGATTGTTTGGCTTGTTTTCAAAAAAACTTGTCTAATTTTAATATATTATTTCTGAAAACAAGACCATATTTGGTAACACTTTATAATAACTACACACTCTAAATCATTTATTAAGCATTAGAAAATAATGAATTCATTATCCGTTAAGAATTAACTCTACATTAATAAACGTTAGTAAGCAGTTTATAACTGCAGCCACAAATGCTCTATTCTTGACTTATAACCACATTTAAAATGTGCTTAATAATTGTATTTTCATACTTAGTAAATGATTTATTTTTCATTACTAAATTAAGTATTGCATTATTTACAAACCAGTTGTATTTAAGAGTAGTTGAGGGTTTTTAGGATCTTTCAGAATGAGTTAGTAAATGATTAATAAACTATTGAAATCAATGTTTATATGTCTTATTATTCAAGCATATATTATTGGTTACTATGTATGTTAATAAATGCTTTATTAACTCAACTTCACCTAGTTTTGTTACCTAATCTAAAGTGAGGTCTATTCATGCTTTATAAATCCCTTATAAATGACAAATAAAGGCTCAGTTAAATTCTAAACAGGAAGAATGACATTATTCAATCCTATTCAATTAAAGATACACAAATGAAGCTGTACTTCAAATAAAAAATAAATCTTTGCAACCTGATCTAAAATAAAATCACTGTAAAGTTTAAACATTACATTTCATTACATTGTTTAATTATTATTATTATATTGTTGTTTTATCCAGTTTTGACACTCCTGTTATTCAGCAGTGTTTAAACTTTACAGTAATTTTACATTTTAGAAAAGATTGCAAAGATTATAGTTCATTTGAGTCTGAGCCTTTATTTGTCATTTATAAGGGATTTATAAAGCATAAACAGCTCTCACTTTAGATTAGGTCACAAAACTGCACGAAGTTGAGTTAATAAAGCATTTATTAAAATATTAGTTGACTATTAGTATATGCCTGAATAATAAGACATATAAATGTTGATTTCAATAGTTTATTAATCATTTACTAACTCATTCTGAAAGATCCTAAAAACCCTCAACTCTTAAATACAACTGGTTTGTAAATAATGCAATACTTAATTTAGTAATGAAAAATAAATCATTTACTAAGTATAAAATTACAATTATTAAGCACATTTTAAATGTGGTTATAAGTAAAGAGTAGAGCATTTGTAGCTGCAGTTATAAACTGCTTACGTGAATTCACTATTTGCTAATGCTTAATAAATGATTTATAGTGTGTAGTTATTTTAAAGTGTTACCCAATATTTTTGCTTGTCTAGAAAATGCTTCTTGATTCAAGACCTTTTAGATATATGGATTATAGAAACAAGACAAAAAGTCTAGAAAAAGCATTTTTGGAGCATAAAAAGTAAACAAAGCATGATCTTATTCTACTTCCCTACTCTCTTTACCCAGCTACCTTAATAACTATTAATAAACAGAAAATTAGGAGTTTGCTGAAATAAAAGCCATCGCCAGTGGTTTATTATTAGCGAAAAAAATGCTTTTCTTAATTAGAGACTGTGGGCTCCATTTTGACGATCCATGCGCATGCTAAGTGCAGGGCGCAAACGCATTAAGGGCGTGTCGGAATCCACTTTCGCTATTTTAAGGGCAGAAAAATCTGCTTTGCGCCACAGCACATGGTTTAACAGGGTTGAGCTTATTCTCTTAATGAGTTATAGGTTTGTTTTGAGAATAAACCAATCAGAGTCTCATCACCCATTCCCTTTAAGAGGCAGTTGTTTTACAGTTGTTTACATGGCGGACTTTGTAAGTGGAAAAACTGAACGCTTCACTAGCGAGAAAACAGTTAAACAGAGCCTCTACACCACAAGAATAAGAGATGAGCCTCCTCATTCTTTACTTTCACTTTCACTCTCGTGGATAGGAAAACTTGTTGTACACACAGATATCCATTACCTTATAAATAATTAATTTTGTTTGTTAAGCTCAAAGATTTGTTTCAAAACTGTTTCTAAATTCAGTTCTAATTTCCAGCAAACAAATAAGTGAACAATATTAACGAAGTGTGCTCAAAAACCTGAGTTATATCCAAAAACACATGCTGTGCCCCATATAGTCTAAAACCTGACAGGTGGACAAATCTAAGCTTGTTTTTATTAAAACAAATATAAATATGTATATAATAAATAATATTGCTAATAATAATAACATTATACAAAAGCAAATTGTCATGAATGAACTGAAAACGCCCCCCAAGATGAAGAACTCATGAAGGCAGTGGTTTTTATTTATGTAGGCTGGAAAATAATAATTTTTGTAATATTTAAATCCTTTAATTCTTTTTCATATGTAAAGATATTGTTGTTTTGCTGTACATCCTGTATGTATTAAACAATGTGTCAGCGAGGCTCACAAATAACGCGCTATTGAACAATGTATTTTAGTTTCTCAAAATAGCAACGCGCCAGCAATGCGCCTTAACATGCCTCCTTGTTTAGACCAGAACGCCTATGGGCGCACATATGAGCGCAAATGCATTTGCTATTTAAACAGCGTAGTGCAACACTCTTGCGCCAAGCTGAAACTAGCAAACAACATTTGCGTCCCGCCATGCGCCTCATTGCGCCGGGTGTATGATAGGGCCCTTTGTCTTGTTTTTGATCCAAATATCTAAACTAAAAAATTTTATGACAAAAAGTCATGAACTTATTTTATGTTGATTTAAATTAAACGTTTAACTACATTTTTAAATTACATTTCATTTATAAAAAGTTAATATTAATCTAAAGTTTGCCTGATGTATGTTGAGATGCTAGAAGATAATTTGATTCAACTAATATCTTGATTCAAAATTATAGCCTGCTTTCTTTCTTTTTTTAAGTCAGAAATTAAGAAAACATAAAAAACGTGCAAAAATGACACCTTCTCACCTCAGAACTTCTTGTCGAGCTTAAAAGAGACTTGATGGTTTTTTGCTGCAACTGAAACATATGTACATCAATGCATTCATTTAATCAGAGTCATGCAATTAGGCGGAACTGGAAAAAAAAACAGTATAAAAACTGCGTCTGACCTCGTCTACTCAAGCATTTTGAGCAATTTGCACTTGACAAAGTAAAGGCCTCATTCATGTAAAATGCAATGCTTATTTGACATGGTAATAATGGCTTAGAACAAATTATATTTAAAGTCCGAATTATTACCCCTCTTGAATTATTAGCCACCCTGTATACGCTTTTCCCTGATTAAGCAAAAAATATTTTGCTAAGACATTTCTAATCATAATAGTTTTAAAGACTCATTTCTAATAACTGATTTATTTTATCTTTGTCATGATGACAGTAAATAATATTTGACTAGATATTTTTCAAGACACTTCTATACAGCTTAAAGTGACATTTAAAGGCTTAACTAGGTTAACTAGGCAAGTTAGGGTAATTAGGCAAATCATTGTACAACAGTGGTTTAATCTGTAGACAATCGATAAAAAAATACTGTTTAAGGGGGCTAATAATATTGACCTTAAAATGGTTTAAAAATGAAAAACTGCTTTTATTCTAGCCAAAATAAAACAAATCACTTTCCCTAGAAGAAAAAAATATTATAGGAAATACTGTTAAAAATTTCTTGCTCTGTTAAACATCATTTGGGAAATATTTGACTATATAAGACTAAAAATTGTAAACAATTCTGACATTTAAACTGTAAATAAGTTTTAAAAAATCTGACTTTAATCAAAAAAGAAATGCTTCTTGAAAAAAGTGGATGGAATAATTAACATTGATTTGTGCCACTCAGTGGTCCAGATCTGTCCTTCGGCCTATCTTAACTTGTGTTCTGCAGTGAGCGACAGACATTTCTGATCATGTTTGTGAGGTTTATCTTGTTGAATCTTTTCCATAATATGTGGCTCTCCACTTCCGCTGAACCGTCCAGGAAACAAAACTGAGTGAAGATAAAACGCTAGATGAAGAGCATTGGGGTTTCAGCAAGAGTGATAAAATCATGCTAGCTTGACTTTATTTTTATTATCGTGAAGTAATTTGAGATGCAGATGCAGATGCTTCACTGCAGAATTCGAAGGATCTCACAAAACCTTTCACGAAGAGGTCTGGCATATACAGTTGAAGTCAGAATTATTATCCCCCTTTTGATTTTGATTTTCTTTTTTAAATATTTCCCAAATGATGTTTAACAGAGCAAGGACATTTTCACAGTATGTCTGAAAATATTTTTTGTTCTGGAGAAAGTCTTATTTGTTTTATTCCAGCTAGAATAAAAGCAGTTATTTATTTTTTAAAAAACATTTTTGGGACAAAATTATTAGCCTCTTTAAGCTAATATTTTTTTCGATAGTCTACAGAACAAACCATCGTTATACAATAACTTGCCTAATTACCCTAACCTGCCTAGTTAACCTAATTAACCTAGTTAAGCCTTTATATGTCACTTTAAGCTTTATAAGTGTCTTGAAAATATCTAGTCAATTATTATTTACTGTCATCATGGAAAAGATCAAATAAATCAGTTATTAGAAATGAGTTATTAAAACTATTATGCTTAGAAATGTGCTGAAACAATCTTCCCAGAACAGAACAGAAATTGGGGAAAAAAATAAACAGGGGCGCTAATAATTCAGGGGGGCTAATCATTCTGACTTCAACTGTATACCCCTCCAAAATCAATGTAAGACGGTTTTTTATTTAAATAATAAATAATTATTAAATGATTGAAATCATAATTGTTTATATAAATAATAAACGACTAATATGACTTATTTGACTTTTTTTTTTTTTTTAAACACTCAATGTTTAATGTTAATGCTAAATGGACTGTAGAGCAGTGGTCACCAAACTTGTTCCTGGAGGGCCGGCGTCCGGCAGATTTTAGCTCCAACCCTAATCAAACACACCTGAACAAGCTAATCAAGGTCTTACTAGGTATACTTGAAACATCCAGGCAGGTGTGTTGAGGCAAGTTGGAGCTAAACCCTGCAGGGACACCGGCCCTCCAGGACCGAGATTGGTGACCCCTGCTGTAAAGGGTAGGCAGGGCGTTCACTCTGTAAAGTCTTCAACCAACTAGGCCTAGAAGTAGCAGCTAAGAAAAGAGCCATTAAGTCAGTTTGTGAAGCTGCACAGAAAGCCACAAGATGGCTATGGATAAAGAGGGCTGATCCATGGGTGATAGCTACTGTGACTGAAGTTGAGGTCCGATCAACCTCAGCTGGGTCACTTGGGCGAGAGTGTCTGATGTTGAAATATCCGAAACACCCAGGATACATCACTGACGATGCGTCCCAGTGCATCTAGATGATGTGTATCTTGCACACTGATATTAATGCAAAAGGTATTAAAATAATTTACTTAAACATTTAGGAGCTGCACGGTGGCGCAGTGAGTAACACGTTCACCTCACAGCAAGAAGGTTGCTGAGCTCGGCTGGGTCAATTGGCGTTTCTGTGTGGAGTTTGCATGTTCTCCCCGTGTTGGCGTGGGTTTCCTCCGGGTGCTCCGGTATCCCCCACAGTCCAAAGACAAGTGGTACGAGTAACAATAGTGTATGTGTGTGAATAAGTGTGTATGAATGTTTCCCAGTGATGGGTTGCAGCTGGAAGGCCATCCACTGCATAACACATATGCTGGATAAGTTGGCGGTTCATTCCGCTGTGGCGACGCAGATTAATAATGGGACTAAGCCGAAAAGAAAATGAATGAATTTATAACTTAAACATTCATTCATTCATTTTCTTATTAATCTGGGGTCGCCACAGCAGAATGAACCGCCAACTTATCCAGCATATGTGTTATGCAGTGGATGGCCTTCCAGCCGCAACCCATCTCTGGGAAATATAACATAAACATTTAAATAATATTGATTCATCACAGTGTTTGCTGTACACTCTTTAATTTATGCCTTAAAATAATAACTAAACAAAACACCAGATATGACGTTCTTATACAATAGTGAAAATCTAATAATCTAATCAAATTTAGCCCAAAAAATAATAATAATAATATCAGCAGTAACAAAGCAGAATGTGAGAAATATCTGATACTCATTATTATTATCATCATATTCATCATCATCTTTTATCAATATCCAGGACTGGCTTATTATTGTTATTATATGAAAAAATATTTATTAATCTGCTTAGTAGTTGTGTTTGCTGTACCATCTATAATCCCTTATGTGAACCAAATAAATAATAAAAGATAGTTTTTCTTTTTTAAATCATATCAATATACATTATAAGTGCTTTACAAATATAAATATACATTAGTATGTCATATTCTGGAAAAATGAAATCATTTAAAGGGGTGCTGGGCAAAGCATCTACTATTCATATGTTACACAGACATACACTCACCGCCCACTTTATTAGGCACACGCTACAAGTACTGGGTTGGACCCTCTTTTGCCTTCAGAACTGCCTTAATCCTTCGTGGGATAGATTGAACAAGGTACTGGAAATATTCCTCAGAGATTTTGCTCCATATTGAAATGATAGCATCACGCAGTTGTCGCAGCTTTGTCGGCTGCACATTCATGATGCCAATCTTCTATTCCACTACATTCCAAAGGTGCTCTGTTGGATTGAAATTTGGTGACTGTGGAGGCCATTTGAGTAAAGTGAACTCATTGTCATGTTCAAGAAACACGATGATTTGCGCCATTATGAAATGGCGCGTTATCTTGCTGGAAGTACACTGAGTACACTGTGGTCATAAAGCAGGGCTCGAAATTGCGACCATTTTGGTCGCATATGCGCCCGAAAATTTATCTATGCGACCTAATAATATATTTTGGCGCATTAGTGCGACTGCAGATAATGGTTGTAGTGCGACCTGTTTTGATTTTTTGTAAAAACGTGCTGAATTGGTCTTCCCTGCCGCTATATTGGTTCATATTAGCTGTCAATCACTCAAGACTTTCCGCTGTCAGATGACAGGGAAGGAGCTTTTATGACCACGGGAAATACAAACGGCTGAAGAGTGAAAACTTAAAGCACACAGGTTTGCAAACCCCACCTAAAGTTGAGGCGCAGATGAGAGCGATCATGACACGTCACGTGGTGAATAATGATCCGCCAGCTGAGATCAATCGAGTACGCGCTTCTTGGAGAAGGCGCCCGAATCTCCATGCATTGCGTTCACTGCGTGTTCAGCGCAAATGTCCGCTAAAAGTCAAATCAAATACTGTACATATCATCGCCAAAGAAGCTCGCCTTTACTAAGTTTACACTGAAACTGCGGCTCATAACAAAGACCGGTATTGCGCCGATCGTTAGCGCAAGAGTCCTGCTCTGCCTGCTCATAAATTGGGTCGGCTGACTCGCCTGCTTTTCACTAACTCAGAAAAATGAAAATCAGCTCAGACTGAACCTTTAAATTGACAAACTGAAACCAAAACTTTTAAAGAGTGATAGAAGTGAGACTTTACTTACTTTCTTTTGTCTATTCTTTTTTTGAGTTGTATATTATTATTTTTTTATTTACTGATGACTGCTTTGCAGCTTTCATCATTGAATTGAATTATTTATTATAATCTTTTGTTTGTTTTGTAGCAGAAATAATATTTACATGCATATTAATTGATATGCTTATAAAACAGCTGTACAAAAAAAAAAATTTCTTACTGCAATGCTTCATTTTTGTTTGATGCAAACTATACAATTATTTTTCATAAAGTAACAGACTTTTTATAGCAGATAACCTACATTCATGCACATTCAAGGCAGTATCATAATGAGAAATGGAAATCATTACTATTATTGTCATTTTTTATCATCATTAATATTCTATGGCCTAATTATTAGACATTCATTTTGGAATTATTGCACACAAATATCAATGTCTTCGCATTAGTTAGATAGTTGTTTCTGGTTTTTGTCAGTCTTCTTAATGTTTTTAAAATACAATAAATCCCTTTAAAAACTATTTGCAGAGGTGCTCATTCATTTTTGGTGGGTGCTCCTAAATTTTTTCTGGTGCTCCTAAAATTTTTTTGGTGCTCCTAAATATTTGAAGTTGGGAGCACCGGTGCTACCAAGTAAAAAAGTTAATTTCGAGCCCTGTAAAGGGATGGACATGGTCAGCAACAATACTCAAGTAGGCTGTGGCGTTGACACAATGCTCAATAGGTACTAATGAGCCCAAAGTGTGCCAAGAAAATATCCTCCACACCATTACACCACCACCAGCCTGAACTGTTGATACAAGGCAGGATGGATCCATGCTTTCATGTTGTTGACGCCAAATTCTGACCCGACCATCTGAATGTTGCAGCAGAAATCGAGACTCATCAGACCAAGCAACATTTCTCCAATCTTCTATTGTCCAACTTTGTTGAGTCTGTGTGAATTTTAGCCTCGGTTTCCTGTTCTTGGAGGACAGGAGTGGCACCTGCTGTGGACTTCTGCTGCTGTAGGTTATCCGCATCAATGTTGGACGTGTTGTGCGTTCAGAGATGCTCTTCTCCATACCTCGGATGTAATGAGCGGTTTCAGTGATTTCAGTTACTGTTGCCTTTCTGGAACCAGTCTGGCCATTTTCCTCTGACCACTAGCATCAACAAGGCATTTGCGCCCACAGAACTGCCTATTATCTTTGCCATGATGAGAGTAGATAATATTTTACAAGATCTTTGTCAAGATACTAGTTTTCAGCTTAAAGTGACATTTCAAGGGTTAATTAGGCAGGTTAGAGTAATTAGGCAAGTCATTGTATAACAGTGGTTTGTTCGGTAAACAATCGAAAGAACTTATTGCTTAAAGAGGGCTTATAATATTGACCTTATAAACGTTGTAAAAAGTGGAAAACTGCTTTTATTCTAGCCAAAATAAAACCAGATAAAAAAATATTATAGGAAATACTATCAAAAATTTCTTGCTCTGTTAAACATCATTCAGGAAATATTGAAAAGGAAATTCACAGAAGGGCTAATAATTCTGACTTCAGCTGTATTTTGAAACATGAGCAGGGCATGTTTTTGTGCAGTCCACTGTGGATTTCTGCCATGATCTCACCTTGATTTTGACGGTACAGTGGCTCAGTGAAGAGCAGCTCAGAAACACCTCCAGCTGCATCATTGTGCTGGGTTCATCCATCACTGCTCCACACACCAAACAGAGGAATCCTTTCCTAGAAACGACACACACACGCAGCTTTTATTGTTGTTTGTCAAATGTTTAGAGTCTTTTTTCAGTTCGAGGGCTCAAAGGCTCTATGATTCACCGCTTCAGCTTTACTCTTACGCTGGAATGTGAAAACAATTTAGCTTTGCGGTGGGCTGTGATTACAGCAGACGTAATGGAAGCATCTTACACACTAAAGTGGCCCATTATGCTATTTTATAGATTCCTCATTCACTTTTGGTTCGAAGGTTTTTAGTACAGGTTCACATTCATCCAACTTAAAAAACAAATAAATAAATAAAAACACTTCTGATTTCTCATAATTCCCATTCTAGTATCAGCTTTTCTCAAAGTGTCTGAAACGCGTGGTTTAAGGATGCAATGCAATGCAATTCTACTAAGGTCTGATTGGTTAGACATCCCAATCTGCTCTGATTGGTCAGACAATTCCACTCTGCTCTGATTGGTCAGACATCACAATCTGCTCTGATTGGTCAGACAATTCTACTCTGATTGGTCAGACATCCCACTCTGCTCAGATTGGTCAGACAATTCTACTCTGACCTGATAGGACTGACATCCAAATCTGCGCTGATTGGTCAGACAATGCTACTCTGCTCTGATTGGTCAAACATCCAAATCTGTTCTGATAGGTCAGACAATTAAACTCTGCTCTAATTGGTCAGATATACCTCTCTGCTCTGATTGGTCATACAATTCCACTCTGCTCTGATTGGTCAGACATCCCAATCTGCTCTCATTGGTCAGACAATTCTACTCTGATTGGTCAGACATCCCACTCTGCTCAGATTGGTCAGACAAGTCTACTCTGCTCTGATTGGTCAGACAATTCTACCCTGATTGGTCAGACATCCCACCCTGCTCAGATTGGTCAGACAATTATACTCTGATCTGATTGGACAGACATCCAAATCTGCTCTGATTGGTCAGACAATTCTACTCTGCTCTAATTGGTCAGACATCCCACTCTGCTCTGATTGGTCAGACAATTCTACTCTGCTCTGATTGGTCAGACATCCCAATCTGCTCTGATTGGTCAGACAATTCTACTCTGATTGGTCAAACATCCCACTCTGCTCTGATTGGTCAGACCATTCTACTCTGCTCTGATTGGTCAGACATCCAAATCTGCTCTGATTGGTCAGACAATTCTACTCTGCTCTGATTAGTCAGACATCCCACTCTGCTCTGATTGGACAGACAATTCCACTCTGCTCTGATTTGTCAGACAATTCTACTCTGCTCTGATTGGTCAGACATCCCAATCTGCTCTTATTGGTCAGACAATTCTACTCTGATTGGTCAAACATCCCACTCTGCTCTGATTGGTCAGACCATTCTACTCTGCTCTGATTGGTCAGACATCCAAATCTGCTCTGATTGGTCAGACAATTCTACTCTGCTCTGATTAGTCAGACATCCCACTCTGCTCTGATTGGTCAGACAATTCCACTCTGCTCTGATTGGTCAGACATCCCACTCTGCTCTAATTGGTCAGACAATTCCACTCTGCTCTGATTGGTCAGACAATTTAACTCTGCTCTGATTGGTCAGACATCCCAATCTGCTCTGATTGGTAAAACGATTATACTCTGCTCTGATTAGTCAAATATTTTAGTCTGCTCTGATTGGTCAGACATCTCACTCCGCTCTGATGGGCACTACTATATACATAAACAATATGTAACTATGTAAAATCAAAACTATATAAAGTGTTTATTCTTTTGACTAAAAGATAAATATAAGATATCACAAACCCTTCATTTTTATGTAAAGACTGTAGTGAAAACACAATTTTCTGACTTGTATCTTGTTGTCCCAAAATGATTTGTCTTTTTTATTTTAAATATGCTACACTGCATGTTTCAAGGCATTTCAAGGCAGCTTTAATAGAGAAAGAACTCGAGACTCAATAAACACTTTATTTTACTAGATGACGTAAGAAGGAATGTGCAGCTGTGATGCTGCTGGAATAAAGGCTGTATAAGCACTCGGACTGAATTTGAAGGTATTAATATTAGTTTAGTTATTAAGGATTTTAGTCCATATTTATTTAGATAGTTTTATTTCAGAGGTGTGCTTTTCCATTCATGTATGCATTTATTTATTTTATTTATATTACTGAGATGTTCTTTCCCATTTATTTATTTATTATTTCATAAGTGTGCTTTTCCATTTATTTATATATTTATTTTGTTGGTTTTGTTTCAGAGGTGTGCTTTGTTATTTTTTATTTATTCATTCATTTATTTATTTAAAGGTTGACAATCAGGGTGAGATGGTCGGTTTCAAAGGTTATATATTGAGATCTTCTCTAATTTTCTATTCTTATGTGTATGTATAATGTAGGACATATATTATGTGTATATTATGGCTTAAATCTGTAAGCCTATCCTAACATAAGACTATGCTGAAGTTTGATCCTCACTTAAAATTGTCTACCTTCTTTAAAGTTCATCACTAATAATTTCGATCTGTCTTAGCACCGACTTTTGAACTTACTCGTTTTCTCGAATCTCTAAATGGCAACTCTCACACCGACAGCAAATAGGCCAGGAGAACGCTGTGTTTTCATCCACCGCAACAATCACACCTGCAAAAAAAAGTACATTCATTTCACTCACACATTTGATTGCAATTACTTTGCTAATTAGCTCTACACTCTTAAAAACAAGCGTTCAAAATAGTGCATTTAATGCCATAGAACACAGGTGTCAAACTCAGTTCCAAAAGGGCCGCAGCTCTGTACAGTTTAGTTCCAACCCTAATTAAACACACTTGAGCAAACTAATTGAGTCCTTCAGGCTTGTTTGAAACCTACAGGTAAGTTTGTTGGAGCAGGGTTGGAACTAAACTGTGCAGGGCTTCGGCCCTCCAGGAACTGAGTTTGACACCCATGCCATAGAAGGACCATTTTGAAACAACTTAAGAGTCTTAACAAGAGTGCGAATTACAGAGGGGTTTAAACCCCCTAATTAACGATTGATCCCGCCTTGAAGGACATCAAAACAAGATGTATGGGGGGAGTCAGCTCTTTAATAGAAAGAAATAGCTTTCTCTGATCTATATCTTAAATATTAATAATTTTTAAATGTATAATATAAATATATATTAAATAAATAAATTTGACACATAAGTGGTTTAGTCTGACCTTCTGTAACCTCTAAAATAGTCACTAAATACCCCTCAAAGCACTGAAAGCATATACATTTTATTACAAAATTAGATGCAATTTAAATACATTCATAAATTTGATTCACTGAAGCATTTATAACCAAACTACTACTGACAAAGCACAATAAAAAACAATCCCCTAATAGTCAATGCATAATTCGCACACTGTTCTTAACCCTTGTGTATTGTTCAAATTGACTATCCTTTCGTTATGTTTGTGGTGGTTTTTGCCCCATTGACTTCTATTATAACAGCATTTGTTGATTGCAAAGCCATGACAGCATATAATAATGCATTCTTGATTATTGGTATGGCTGGACGGTATATCGAGTTCTGGCGATATATTGATATGATTCCCCAACGCAATGTAGTATTATCCAATATCGTTCATATCGATATGGTTTAAGGCCACACGTGCGCATTCTGCGTGAAACAGACCACTCCAAGGTAGCACGAGAGCTCCGCTTGCACAAATCGTCACTTTGGTATTATAAGGTTCTATCTGCGTTCTGAACGATTTTGAGATATTGAGCTTCAAAGTTTTTGCATTCCATAGCAAACAGTATGTGTCTAACATTCGTTTTTTAAAATAAAAGTCTTAAAATGTAAAAAACTCATTAAAAAAAATCCCATAAATGTAAATAAGTTGTCATTTATTCATTCAAGAACGACCCATCACTGAAGAACCATACAGTGCCAGTGTTGTATTAAAATTGGACTCCTGCATAAATCTGACACAGCACCTGCAGCTGTCACAGCGGTTCATCAGAAACCTATAATCCATCATTTCTTCCGCAATTGACAGCAAGAACAAACGTAGAAGCCTTGATAAATTGATAAGCAGCACCTGAATGTGTTCAAAAGAATTAAAAACGCCAAAATGGTAGGAATTTATACCACATTTTGGAAGTGAAACCACCTCATATTCACTGATTATAAGTTCAGTATTTACTACACCACGGTCTCTTCTTTACATTTACGCTGTAACACATTTAGCTCAGCATTCTGTTCTGTTGTACATTTATATGCTTCAACAGCATTTCATCACAGTACTCTGAAACAATTACGTTACTTCTCATATCTATAGTCTATTCGTTTTCATCTCCATATTTAATATTTAGTTAAAAAAGTTTAGTCAAAACAAAAGAAAAAGTGTAGGGTTTTTTACCTGGAGTGAAAGACTTCTCTTTAGATATCTTCGATATGTGCACTGCTTAATAATTGTGCACAATACATAATTGTAAATGTGTAACTAAATAAACATATACAGCTGATTTAATTGTTGTTTATAAATCACACAACTGTGGTATACAGGATTACTTATAACAACACTTCAATTGTGACATAAAATACTGTTTGTGTGTTTCATTTTTACATTAAATTTGTTGTGTCACTATTTAAGTGTGTTCCTTTTTTGCTCTGACAATATAGCTCTGTTTTCTATGGTTCTGTTTAATTTGTTATTTGCACAACAGCATAGCAGTATTTATTTATCAAAAAAATAAATAAAATGTTCTGCAACAGTTTTAAGCAGAAGAAAAATCTGTACTGTACTTTTATTTATCAAAGATTTTGTGCAGCTGTTACTTTTGTGCAGCTGTTTATTTGTAAACATGGAGGAAAACACCTGAGTTAAAATAATATTTTCCTCAAAAATTATTTAATAATGTTTTATTAAAGGCTTTAACTCTCAAGTAACCATTTATGGGAAAATACAGTCATTCCTCCTAAAAATACTGGGATATGATATTTTGCCCTTATCGCCCAGCTCTTATTATTGGTGGTTTTCCCTGTTGGGAAGAGGTAAAATCAAGCGGTAACCTCCCGCTCTCCCTCAGGAAGCCAATACGGAAGTAACTAAAACTGCAATTCATCCGAAATTCCGCTAGTCCTGGCCGCTCCTGGCTCCAAAACAGAGCAAATTTCAATTGAGCCCAGGTGTTTACATCCTGGTACAAAAAAAGATTTTGGTTAATACAGCTAATATTACCCTTCATGAAAACTGTGAGGGGGGTGAATGTTTTTATAACTCATCCGTTTCCTTTATATTAAGTTATATTAAGTTTGCATAATTAAGGGCGTGGCCACTTGAGTGACAGCTAGGTCTCGTTGGTCGCCGTCACTTCACCTCAGCTGAATCCTGCAGATTAGCCACTGATCTCGGCATATTTATTGTATTTCTGTGTTGTTTTATGTGGCTTTACACAGTCAACTGCCTTTTGGACTTGCTTCCTACAATTATTAGATGGCATGGCATGCTGAGTGCACTTAATTGTGCTCAAAAACCATTCACGTGGCCTCCGTTTCCCATGTGAGTAAAGTTATATACTTATATACCATCTCTGTACATGTATTTGTTTTATTTAAGATCATTTATCGTTTATATTTATATTTAGAGCTGTAATGCACTCCAGAATCTGTCAGATTGATTAGCTGTAGACTCTAGAACCGTCATCTAAAGCGTTGTCATACAGTGTTATGCTGGATTTCATCAATAGTCTTGCATTAACTAACACAGACTATATCTGAAGTGTTTGGAAGTAATTCGCGTTTTCCTCCTGTTGAAAAACGTCATAAGAACAATGTTTAGTGGCTCAATGTAATACAGCAGTGTTTTTAAAAGTCTAAACACTTTATTGATATAGTGTACAACCAAGCACAAGTGGTCAGAATACAAACGAGTCACAGGTGATAAAGTATTAAGCGTTCTCCCAAAGTAAAGTGTGTCTGAACCAGGTCCAAGCTAAATGCCAGCAGGTGTCTGTAGCCCCGCCCACTCTCCGCCTCTTTGCCCTTGTTTGGTATCCCGCCGTGGGTGTGATGACGCGCGAACAAAATGGCGACGGTTGGCCGCGCCTACTTGTGGCTTCTTTTGCGCTCTTTAGAAACCTATGGGTGACGTCACGGATACTACGTCCATATATTTTACAGTCTATGGGTAAAATGTGCAACTTGTACTGTTAATCAACATACAGTTGGCAGCATTAACCCTTTAGATAGGCTTTTATAAAGAGTTCTATTGAGTACAACAGCAGATTATAGTGTGTGCTTAAATATCCTTACTATGTTTACTGTGTTCTGAGAGCTGAGCTGCTTATTTTGATTTTTTCAGACATAGTAAGATCAGTGCGCAAAGCTCTCTCTCGCACTTTATCACATACACACAGACATTACTTCATTTTTAACTCCATATAACAGCCAGAACTAAGCTTTTTTTTGCACTGTAACTGATGATAAACAGTAAAACTGACAAACTGTACTCCTCCCCAACAGTGAAAACCAGCAACAATCAAGAATGCATGATTATATGGTGTCATGGCTTTGCAATCAAAATATGTCATTATAATGGAAGTCAATGGGGTCAAAACAGCCCCCAACATAACGAAAGGGTAGTCATTTGGGCAAGATTGTACTGTTTTTGAAAATTTTCAAGCATTTTCTCTAAAATATGTGTCAAAATCAGATTTGCCACCAAAAATCATTCCATTTGCTGAAACACAGAGAAAGTTGTGGCCAAATTAAGACTCAAAATCAGCCCACAGTGGATGAAAACACCCCAAACAGCACATAAGGGTTAAAAGACATGTAAAAAACCATCAGTGCAATGCAAAAGTACTTCAAGAAACCATAAATGCCAATAATGAGCGCCCTTTTAACAGTGTGGTCCTTAATAAGAGCTCATTTGTTTACTAGTTTCAGTTTATGCTTTATTAATGAGCCTCTTTACACTTATTTTTACTCCCTACCAAATAAATCAACACATTACTGCTATTTGTACCCTTCCAATTTGACCTACTTCTGTGAAATGAGTCATGAAATATTAAACATAATTTAATAACTGCTCATCAACACATGACCCAACAGCCTGTTTGTCTTCAGAGAAGTTTAAATATAGGATGCTTTCTGATAACTAGCATGGTAAAAAAGCTGAAAAGCGCAGCGCACAAGCACACATCTGTTACATAACACACATCAGGCAGCGATAAGACCCCAGCGTGAACCTCTGCTCTCTGGAGAATCCAGCGGCAGCGAGCCAAACGCTGAATTTGCTGACCACTGCAGGAGATAATTTGTGCTTGTTACACTTTCTAGTCAGATGATTGGTCTTATCTACGGGGTGAAACAGCCACAGAGATGCAAAGTCTAAAATATCGCATTAGTTGTCTATAATTGATGATCTACACATAATGTGAGCAATGAAAGCTGAGCATGACATAATAGAACAGAACAGAACATACATGCATCACGTCCAGAAGGGGTTTGAGCTTGAATAACTTTCTTTCAGCAGTGTTGAGTATGAATCTGTAATGCATTATGAAGCACTCGTTGCTGAGTTTTAACCAGTCCGGTTTTAGTGTTTTTAATGATTTTTAGTGTTTAAAATGACTGATTATGCGACAAGTTTTGGCAAACATTAGCGGCAAATTTCATAGCATTTCTTTTATTGTTTTTTGAGCGTCCAGCGACGCTCCAGGGACAGACGAGTCTTCGCTTAGGCCATCTTCTAGCCTCCACCACGGTGACTGAAACTCTGCACAAGACTTTTGGCCAGCGGAGAAATTAAAATGGTCGTGCCCAACTGAGTCTGGTTCTCTCAAGGTTTTTTTTCCTTCACTCCTATCAGGTGAAGTTTTTTTTCCCTCTCCGCTGTCGCCACTGGCTCGCATGGTTCAGGATTGGTAGAGCTACGCATCGATGAATTTGCTCTTCAGTGTTTGAACTCTCAGTAATGATTAAACCACACTGAACTGAGCTAAACTGAACTGAACTTAAACACTAAAAACTGAACTACACTGTTCCAGTTACTATGACCAACTATGTGAAGCTGCTTTGACACAATCTACATTGTAAAAGCGCTATACAAATAAAGCTGAATTGAATTGAATTTTTGGTGAACATTAACAAAAATGTACCTAATTTATTATTAATTATTTGACCTCCAAAACCATTAATTCATTTATTTCAAGAGTTCACACTTAGCTGATGATTGATTATAAGCAAGTTTGGCATGCTGTCCCGGGAGAGAGCCCTGAGCTTGAAGTTTCTTGAGCCCTGGGCTCCCTCCCGTTTGGAGGGCGAGAGGGGAGCCTTGAGCTCAGGTAGATCTCGACAACTCACCCTTGATAAGAGCTGATGACTAGGCCCACACGGAATCTGCGCGCGCAGAATTCCGCAGATTTTCCGCAGATTTCTGCAGATTTTTAGCCCATCATTAATTCTGTTTATTTACTTATTTACTTTTATTTTACTAATTTATTCAGTTTTTAATCAGTAATTTATTACTTTTATTTTATATATGAAGGTTTTAGTTATGATACTCCGCTGGATACTTCCAAAATAATTGCGCAGAAATCTGCAGATTTTTACCGACCTTCTCCGCAGAAATAGCAAAAAACCTCCGCAGATTCCGTCTGGCCCTACTGATGACTCAAAATTGAATGCTATTAAAAGATATGCTGCATTATGAGAGATTACCTGTAGTGCAAAATTTAGATTTATCAATTTACTTGTCGTGCATGTTTTTGGAATGTGGGAGGAAACCGAAGGACCCGGGGAAAACCCACGCAAGGACAGGAAGAACATGCAAACTACACACAGAAACGACCACCGGCCTGTTAAAGGACTAGAACCGGTGACATTCTTGCTGTGAGGCGACAATGCTAGTCACTGGGCCACCGTGCTGCCCTATGGAGGGAAAGGTGAAAAGGTAGGGGTGGAAGGGGGGATTCTTCAAATCGAAGATGACTGTAGTGAAAAAACCCTGGCTCTTTATAGTGGGTTAGGAATGGCCTGATTGGTGGATCATGCATGCTAATGCAGAACCAGCCGTGTTCAATCATAATCACGTGCTCCTCTCGAAATCAGTTTATGAATAAACTTCACTTATTTATACTGGACAACCAAATGCATTTGTTTAAGTGTTTTAGCAGACTTGCTAATTCTCAACACATGTCCACAGGAGGCTTGACAAAATTGACAAAATGAAGATATAATAAATGCATATACACAACATTAGAATTCCTTACATAAAATTATTGAAGGCAAAAGCAAAGGCGGCATGATCCAACAAACTATTAGTAAACTATTTGTGTAAACACTGCTGTTTTGTTTTTAACCACTTATTAAGAACACTACTAAAAACATTGGTAACACTTTATAATAACTACACACTATAAACCTGTAGGGTCCACCCAGTTAGTCCAATGATGGTCTCTACTGGTGGATGAAGGTTCACTGCATGTTCGGCCTTTCCAGTGCACAGTGTTGATTTACTTTAAACTTAACTCATATCTGACTCCAGTTTTAGTTGGAGGTGGTTTGAAATATTAATATATTTATCCTCGTTTTATCTGACTCCAATTTTAAAACAGTGATAAAGTTATTTTGTTTCCTTTAATATTACTTTAGATTATGATTGAATATTCTCTTAGATTCATTATTATTGTATGTTATTCTTGTTCTATCGGATTCCTATAACAACCTGAGTCTTGTACCGGCCGAGTATACAATTTCTTAAGCACAAGCGTGTCAGTCTTGGTCACTAAACAGTCTCGATTGACCGATATCCTAAAAAGGCAGAACCCTACTTACTCAGATTGGGATATTTTTTATGCGATCTCCTAAATCAAACAGAGCTATTTAGTCATATAATGATCATTCCTATAGAATTAAGCAGACCAGTCGTACTTAAATTATTAGTAACTTTAAATAATCACTATACTATCCATATAGTATTATAAGTTTAACAGGTGAAGGTCTATCCCTTTAGAAAACCTTTTACAGTCGAAGTATACATGAACTAATGCCAATGTGTTAGTCGAAGCTCTAGAAACATCATACAGAACAGAAGTTCCACGTGTAAGAAATATTTTGATGTCCTTGACAATTCAAACATGAGCTGAAAACAGAGACAATTGACTCCACAACCCAGCAGGTGGGAATGCGGGAAAAGCCGGCTCCCCTACATTTACATTTGAATCCACTGAAACTCGACTTCAACCACCCAAACTCACACATATGGTCATTTAAAAGTCTGAATGTTCTAAATTAACACAAGTGACTTTATCTATAATGTTTGATGTCATTTGAAATGTCTCAGTGCGACTGGTACAATGGTCTCATTCCCTCAGCAATAGACATAATCGAAATAATAAATATATAACTTCAGGTATCTTTTGAACCACTGTGAAGGGTGTGCCTTTCCTATAGGCAGCACCAAATGCAAATGCCTTTTGTTATGCACACACCCCTTTCCTTGAGGGGATTCTTGGATTACTTAAGAGAAGGTTTGAAAAATGTTTGGGGCGATTCTGCCTACCCAGATCAGCCCGTAACACGGAGCTTACGCTTCATGTTATGTATATTTTAAAGTCAGGAATGCATCTTTTAATCTTGGATTTGTCTTTGATAACTTGATGTCTTTATTGATCATTTATAAATTGACTAAATTAATTGGCATAATACACATTTACCTGACTAATAAATTGTTATGTTTTGAATTATTCAAACAGTCCTCGTGTTATTATCACTGGTAAATGTTGTTAAGTCCATAGCACTACAAGCCACTGTACAGGTTAGTAACGGACTAAAACACGTTAGACGGAGCAGTGTAGCACGCTATACGATGTTGTTAGAGATCCGACTAACAAATTGGCATTAATTCAAGTATACTTAGACTGTAAAAGGCCAATGATGGGTTTTCTATTTAGAACAACAAAATATTGTTGAAACCAATCTAAATGTGGGTATTTAGGCCTTCATCTACACACTTATAATCCTGTGCGATTATTATTATAATACTTTGTCTTGATTTAGTAGATAACAGATCTATGGGGACCACATAAAAATCTCCTAAACTGAGTAAGTAGGGTTCTGCCTTTTTAGGATAGCGGTTAATCGCCTCTGGTCTTAATGACCAAGACTGACAAGCTTGTATTAAGAGATTGTATACTCGGCCGGTACAAGACTTGGGATGCTATAGGAGTCTGAATAAATGAGAATAAGGTATAATAACAAATCGAAAGAATATTCAATCATAATCTAAAATAATGTAAAAGGAAACAAAATAACTTTATCAATGTTTTATAATTGGAATCAGATAAAACGAGGATAAATATATTAATATTCTAAACCACCTCATACTAAAATTGGAGTCAGATATGAGTTAAGTTTAATATAAATCAACATTGTGCACTGGAAAGACCGAACATGCAGTGAACCTTCATCCTCCAGTGGACAACGTCATTGGACCAACTGGCTGGACCCTACACACGCTATGGCCAGATCTGGATAACAGGATCGCGCTGAACATTTCTCAAACCTTCCCTTAAGTAGTAAATCCAAGAATCCCCTCAAGGAAAGGGGTGTGTGAATAACAAAAGGCATTTGCATTTAGTGGAAGAGTTTCTGCCTATTGGAAAGGCACACCCTTTACAGTGGTTCAAAAGATACCTGAAGTTATATATTTATTGTTTTGATTATGTCTATTTCGGAGGGAATGAGACCATTGTACCAATCGCACTGAGACATTTCAAATGATATCAAACATGATAGATAAAGCCACTTGGGCTGATATAGAACATTCAGACTTTGAAATGACCATTTTGTGTGAGTGGAGTGAAAAGGGGCTGAGCAGCCAAGGTGGGTTTCGAAAAATGTTTCAAATGTAAATGGAGGAATGGAGGGGAGCTGGTTTTTCCCGCATTCCCATCTGCTGGGTTGTGAAGCCGATTGTTCCTGTTTTCGGCTCATGTTTGAATTGTCAAAGACAGCAAAGTATTTGTGATATCTCATGTCTTATAAACCATTTATAAGCCATTTGCAAATATTAAATTCATTATCTGTTATTAGCTCTACGTTAATAAAAGTTGGTGAGCAGTTTATAACTACAGCTACAACTGCTGTATTTCGACTTACAAACACATTTATAATGTGCTTAAGTGTACTTTCATACTTGGTTAATGATTTATTTTCCATTACTAAATTAAGTATTGCATTATTCACAAATCAGTTATTTAAATATAGTTGGTTGTTTATTTAAGATCATTCAGAATGATTTAGTAAATGATTAATAAACTATTGAAATTAAAGTTTAAATATCTTATTATTCAGTCATATAGTCATGGTTATTTGTATGTTAATAAATGCTTTATTAACTTAACTTCGTCTAGTTTTGTGACCTAATCTAAAGTGAGGACTATTTGTGCTTTATTAATCACTTATAAATGGCAATTAAAGTTTTAGATGTTTATTTATTTACTAATTTCGAGAGGATCACGTGCTTATGATTATGGGTATGATTGCTTGTGGCTGGTCCCGCAGTATCCAATTTATGATTCACCAATGAGACGATTCCTAAGCCACTATAAATACCCTAAGTTCCATATAACAGCCATCTTCATTTTGAAGAATCCCCCTTCCACTTCTACTCCTCCTTTTCTAGATGGGTGGCACGGTGGCCCAGTGATTAGCACTGTTGCCTTACAGTAAGAACGTCACTGCCTTACCAAGCCAGCCAACGTTTCTGTTCAGAGTTTACACGTTTTCTCTGTGCTCACATGGGTTTCCCCCGGGTTCTCTGGTTTCCTCCCACCGTCCAAAAACATGCAACTTAAGTTAATGACTAATCCAAATCATCACCACAGACATGCTCCTAGTAAGTAGTTATCTCTTAAGAGCATTCACTATCTGTTCATTAGCTACTACAGCAGGGGAATTCTCGAGATCTACCAGAGCTCAAACTCCCCTCTCGTCTTTTAAACGGGAGGGAGCCCCAGGTTCGAGGATCTTATGAGCTCCGCACTCTCTCCTGGGACAGCATGCCAAACAAGCTTTATAATCAATCATCAGCTCAATCAAGTGTGAACTCTTGAACTGATATTTGTTACAGCGTGTGTCTGTATGTGTGTGCATGTGTAGGCAAGAGAGAAGACTATGCTTATGATGAAAGATGCATATTTACTATAAAGAATTTTAGCAATTGATAAATTCACATGGCCTGGTTCAAACAGGCTTTGAACGCATGTTGTGATGATGATGTCACAGGATGCGGGTCACACCAGACAAGAAGTGTGTTTTGATTACTCAAGGCTTCGCACAATAGACGAGCACTGAATTAATAATCAGAAGGAAACACAATATGTAAATGTTCTCTGAGCGAATTGTATTTATGAACTAATTTCGAGAGGATCACGTGCTTATGATTGCTTGCGTTTGGTCTCACATTATCCAATTTATGATTCACCAATCAGAAGAATCCCAAGTCTCCATAAATAACGTCCATAAAGTCTCCAAGTCTCTATAAATAATCTCTGACCACATTTCTAGAACTGCTCGATCGTGCAGATTTGCAATCTATAACATCAGAAAGATCTGACCCTTCCTATCTGAACATGCAGCTCAGCTCCTTGTTCAAGCTCTTGTTCTCTCCAGACTGGATTACTGCAACCCTCTACTAGCAGGGCTTCCAGCTAACTCTATCAAGCCTCTTCAGCTGCTCCAGAACGCAGCAGCACGAGTGGTCTTTAATGAACCTAAAAGAGCACATGTCACTCCGCGGCTCATCCGTTTGCACTGGCTGCCAGTTGCTGCTCGCATCAAATTCAAAGCTCTGATGTTTGCCAACAAAGCGACTTCTGGCTTTGCTCCTTCTTATCTGCTCTCACTTCTGCAGATCCATGTGCTCTCCAGAAACTTGCGTTCTGTGAATGAACGTCGCCTCGTGGTTCCATCCCAAAGAGGAAAGATATCACTTTCCCGAACGCTCACGCTCAATCTGCCCAGTTGGTGGAATGAACTCCCTAACTGCATCAGAACGGCAGAGTCACTCGCTACTTTCAAGAAACGACTAAAAACTCAACTATTTAGTGTCCACTTCACTTCCTAATCTCCAATTGTCTCTCTGGTTATACCACTAACTGAACTAAAAAAAAAAAAAAAAAAAATTACTAATGGTTTCCTTCTTAGACCTGAAACTTGCCTATAGCACTTATTCATTGTTGCTCTTATAGTTGTGTAAGTTGCTTCCTTGTCCTCATTTGTAAGTCGCTTTTGATAAAAGCGTCTGCTAAATGACTAAATGTAAATTTAAATAACGTAAGTTCCATACAATAGTCATCTTTATTTTGAAGAATCACCCATCCCACCCCTTCTCCTCCTTTTCTTGATGAGCGGCATGGCGGCCTAGTGGTTAGCACTGTTGTCCCACTGCAAGAACGTCATTGGTTCTAGTCCTTACTAGGCCAATCAACGTTTCTGTGCGGAGTTTACACGTTCTCCCTGTGCTCGTGTGGGGGTTTCCCCCCGGGTTCCCCGGTTTCCAAAAACAAACAACCTAAGTTTATTAACTAATCCAAATTTTCACTATAGACATGCTCTTAGTAAGTAGCTATATACAGTATATTCTATACAGTATATTCAAAACTCTGCGGCTAGAATACTCACTCATACCAAACGTTCTGCTCACATAACCCCAATCTTGTACGACCTCCATTAGCTCCCAGTTGCATATCGCATTAAATTCCTAATTCTCCTCCTTGCATTTAGATCCCTAAATAGCCTAGCTCCCTCCTTTCTCTGCAACATGCTTATCCCCTACACCCTAAAGCCTGATTTATACTTCTGCGTCAGGTGACCGGCGTAACCCACGGCGCAGGCAACGCGCGTGGCTGTGCATTTATACTTCTGCGCGCTGTCTCTGCCGGTCTGCATTAACACTTCCGAAACGCTAGTTGGCAGTGAGGTGTAAATGTTCCTCTGTGTCAAGTTTCTTCGCTACTTTTTTGCATTTCCTGAACACTTCCGGGATGTACAAGTGGCTCAAACTCGCTCATTTTGAGGCAGGAACCGGCGGACGTGCAACAACTTTAACTATGAGGTAAACACAAAACAAAACTTTCCATCCGGAGCTCCTTCACGGGACTCCACATTTGTAAACAATCGCTCGCGCGGCGTCGCGCCATTCGCGCGCCTCTCGGTCCCGCCCAGACTCGTCAGCGCTACCAAGCCGACCAATCACAGAGCTTATGCTACGCGTCGTTGCGACGTGTAGTTACATTTTTTGAGAGGTGCACGTCAGTGACGGCGATGGCCACGGCGAAGGGCTATGCGTCAGCGCCGTAGCATACGCCGGTGTTTGACGCAGAAGTATAAATCAGGCTTAACTCGTTCATTACCACCCGCTGACTCTGGCCTTCACGCTGTCCCTCGGTACCGCCTCTCTTCAATGGGGGGCAGATCATTTAGTGTTATTGCACCCAAACTCTGGAACTCTCAACCACGCTCACTCCGCTCTGCTAATAATATCTCTGAATTCAAATCCTTACTTAAGACTTGAGACGTATTTTCTGAATGCTTCACTTCTGATCTGCCAAACTGGCTACATTATCTGCTCCACCTCCACTCTGCTCATTTGTCTCCTAGGTCTTGTTTGTGAAATTCCAGTTTGTTATATTTAACTTCATGTATGTTTGTTTATCTTTTTGTCGCATTCCTTGTAAAGTGTCCTTGAGCTCTGGAAAGGCGCTATATAATAAATTATTATTATTTTTTCATAACAATCCCTAATTGCACACTAGCTTTATAGAGCAGGGGAGTTCTCGAGATCTACCTGAGCTCAAACTCCCCTCTTGCTTTGGAAACGGGAGGGCGCCCCAGGCTCGAGGACCTTGTGAGCTTTATAAAACACGCTTTATAATCAATCATTAGCTAAATGTGAACTTTTGAAATGCTCATTCATAACAGCAAAATACAAATTTTAACTGACAAAAATAACTGTTTCCAAACACTAAAATGGAAATAACTTAATAACAATGAAATAACTGAAGGCTGATTTTTACTTCTGTGCGTACGTGTATACCGTATATGCCAGCGCAGCCTTCAATTAGTCGTACAGCCCTCGCACAGAGGACGTGCACCTCTCAAAAAAGTAATTACACATCGCAAAGACGCATCCCACAAGCTCTATGATTGGTCCATTTGGTAGAGGTGACGAGTGTGGGCGGTGCTGAGAGCTGCGAGCCCGATGGAGTGAGTGTTTACAAGTGTCGAGTTCTGTGAAGGAGCTCCAGATGGAGACTTTTGTTTTGTGTTGACCTTATGATTAAAGTAGTTGCACGTCCGCCAGTTCCTGCCTCTGAATAAGCGAGTTTTAGCTACTTGTAGCGTTCAGGTTCCAGCAACCATTGAACGCAGAAGTACAAACCAGCATTAAATCTTATCACACAGCAAAAATGTTAATAATTAAAATTTTAATTAATGTTATTCATCAGTACTTTGTTCTTCTTCTCCAGTGCAAAAGTCTTAAGATTCTATAAAACAGGATATATTTAGTTAAGAAGCCAAATTACAAGTGAAGTTTTGTTTTCTGAAATGAAGCCAGTTCATCGTTAAAACAATTAATTTTCATCCCCAACTGATACATATTTGTAACAGTTTATCAAGCTTAAACTAACTGTTTCTTGAATTAATGATGGAGGAAGATACAAATCTTTCGTAGTACACACAATATACATTCATTCATTCAATTTCCTTTGGCTTAGTCCCTTTGTTTATCAGAGGTTGCCACAGCAGAATGAACCGCCAACTTAATCAGCATATGTTTTACACAGCGGATGCACTTCCAGCTGCAACCCAGTAATGGAAAACACCCATACACACTCATTCACACACATATACTATGGACAATTTAGTTTATTCAGTTCACCTATTTGAACCGTGGGGAACATACAAACTCCACACAGAAATGCCAACTGACCCAGCTGGCACTTGAACCAGTGACTGTATTGCTGTAAGACGACAGTGCTAACCACTGAGCCACATGCAATATTCAGTGCCACAAATTCTTCATTAATATACTGTTAAACGATATAACAATCTTTAAAATGAAATATTCTGTCTACTTTTCTTCTGAAAAACAATTTGGGCTTTGTAATATTTTTTGCACATTTATATTTACTGTATATATTATTTAAATTACATGAATGCAATTTATGTATTTATTTTAAAATTATTAAAAAAAAACAAAAGTTTCCCCAGGTACTTCCCTGTTCCTTGTAATTCCCATGCTATTAATATTATTTATGACAGCACACTCTTTTCTAATAGCTTTATTTGTTTCTACACAGCCTGTTGTTTAGTTTCTATTATTACTAATCCTGTAATTGAAAAAGCAATAAAATAACGATCAAAAATTCTTCATTCTAAGAAAACGACCCCTTAGTGGGATCGTTTACAGAACGAAACCAAACACTCTTGGATTGCATCACTTTGCATGAGCTAAAATAATACAATACAGGAAAGAACAGAGCACTTTAAAACAAAATGAGACTTTTATATCTCAACACTGGGCAGAAAGACAACTTTCCTTCAACAAGTGGGAGAGAAAAATAGATTGAAGAGGGAAAAGCAAACGACAAACCACAAGAAGGTCCCCAACAAAGCTTCAAGAACAAAGCCTGAGCCAGCAAACACTGCTTTTACTTTAAACGGACAAACATGTTGAATCTCCAGAAATCTGGCTCATGCACAAGGAGGATCTGAGCAAGCGTTCTGTACAAACCTGTGACGCTGCATAGAGAGTATAGCTGGGTTTCTGGATTTAGGTTGTCCAGAATTATAGGCCATTGAATGGAGAAAGATTGCTCTTCTTCTTCCAGTTGGATCACTGTCTGTTCCCAGCAGAATATCTGACCTGGTTTAGTGGGAAAAAAAGCAAAAGTTTAATGTCACAGTGTTAAACAGGAATGACAACATGACGATTTATGTAGGAAAGCTTTAAATCTTGGAATAATTCAGACATGAAGATGCGACCGCAGAGATGTTCAGCTTGAATGGTTTTGATTCAGTGACACTGAACCTTTCCTAACAAACAGATAAATGGAATTTTGTATGTGCTATAAAGCATCTGTGGCTGCATCTTATGGAAACACACCCAGGTCATGTTTCAGTCCAAAGACCAAAATTATTAAATATATTAAGAGAAACTTATTTTTAGGACCACAAAGATTTAACAACATTATTAAAAATCGATCAAAAATGTCACTGTGCTCTTAAACCACAAAGATAAAATAAAACCTGATTTAATAATTAATGATATATATATATATATATATATATATATATATAGAAGAAAGTAGTTCATTTAGTAAAAGGGTTTTTGAGACTCTCCATGTTTGATTTTGTTTTTATATACACAATTATGCCATCAAACTGTTGTATAAATGCAATTTCACACAAGTAGCAGTGCGATATGGCTGTATACAACCATATATATATATATATATATATATATATATATATATATATATATATATATATATATATATATATATATATATATATATATGTATGTGTATATATATATATATATATATATATATATATATATATATATATATATATATATATATATATATATATATATATATTAGAGCTACACGATTTTGGCTAAAATAGAGATCACGATTTTCTCACGATTCTGTATATGTAAAATAAAAGTATGGTAAAAACAAACATATGGCACAACATCGATACACAACAACGATAATAATATTATGTGGTCTACTGGTTTTTATAAATAATTCTATTCTACTTATAATAATTATGATGTTGAATTATTATGTTTGAGATATATGCTTGCAATCTGTCATAAAAAATCTGACATTTGCCATTATCAGATTATATTCAACAACAATATATAGGCTAGAGTAGTTATACTGACATTGTAAACATTTATTTTCATGCACAACAGTGGGTTCGCTATGAAAGAAAAAAAACATCAAATGCTTGTCGTAATCATAACTCTAAAATGCGATAGGATCATTTAAATGAAGGGCACACTTTCGGTTTCATTTTGACTGCTAGTGCTTCTTTAAACTTCGCGCGGCTCCCAAACGATCACTCTGTGCCACAAACTGAATATTGTTTACAGCTGTAATACCTGTTACTCGCAACATATGCAGGTTCTGTTTACTAAAGTAGACGCGCGCGCATCTATCACTAAGTAGAGCGCGCGTGCCCTCTCTGTGATAACATCTCACGGAAAGCAGCTCGTCACGTGTGATCTCCCGGCCGCGAAAATATCATTACAAGAAGACAAAAATAACATTTTTAGGTGAATTATACCTTATAAATACATTATGTGACTCATTCAACATATATATATATATATATATATATATATATATATATATATATATATATATATATATATATATTAGGGTTGGGCATCTAAGCTATAATGCCGATCCGATACGCATCTCGATACAAAGAATACGATCCTATATATTAGCGATACATTTGTGACATATTGCGATGCAACACGATACGATTCACACCCATATCACGATACAATGCGATATTTCAGCACTAACTAATTAGATCAAGTTTATGAGATTATGTGAAAGAGGATGCTGTGCCATTGAATAAGTTTGATTATTTATTAACCAAGCAAAACCAAGACTTTTTTTTACAAACTGGCTTTTCTCTCAGAGCCAGAGTGTCAGTTTACAGTAGAGGGCCATTTTAGAACCTATAGCACATATTTTTTAAGTATTTTCAAGATAAACAGAATGTATAAGTGCAATATATATTAAAATATATATATTTGCACTCTTTCAACATAAAGGTTTATCATTGCACAACAAGAATTGTGATTTAACTTTTCAACTATGAAAACAAGTTTTACAAAGATATATTTTGCCACTGAATATTCAAAACTTAAGGTCGTGAACTAGCAGTGTTATGCTGCTTTGAAACATCACTGTCACTGTAAACAACAGGCTAATAAAAATATAACAAACCAGCAATCTTCTTGCTGTGAGGTGGTCAAACTACCCACTGTGCCACCGTGACACCCATTATTTTATCATTATTATTATTAATATTATTATTATTATAATTAAATAAAAATTAACAGAAGGAGGTGTTCAAAACCTTCGTTCTCCGTGACACTAGGCTGAATAAATATCTTTGCAGATGAACAGGGCCGGCACGTCCATAGAGGCGACCTAGGCGGCCACCTAGGGCGGCAGTATAAGCGTCCGCAACACCCCCCTTACCACCCGCATCCTCAGTTATGTCCGCGACACCTCCATCAGCGCCCGCTTGTCCTCAGTTATATCCACGCATAGGGTGGCAGAATAGAGGTCCGCGACACCCGCGTCCTCAGTTATATCCGCGCATAGGGCGGAAGAATAGAGGTCCGCGACACCCGCGCGTCCTCAGTTATATCCGCGCATAGGGCGGCAGAATAGAGGTCCGCGACACCGGCGCGTCCTCAGTTATATCCGCGCATAGGGCGGCAGAATAGAGGTCCACTGGAAGATGGAGCTTTCACAACAACACCGTGGCGCCGCTTCAAGTGAGATTTCAGATTAGTCGTACTGCCCGCGTATTTTACAGATGCGCGGCACACTTTTGCAAATTGCATCTGTCCTGTCATGTCGTCCATCCTTAAATCCATAATGTTGCCATACTTTAGATTTAAAACTCAGTGGGGAATAAAATGTTTGTTTTGCTTCTCGCGCTTTCTGAGGGCGCACCACTAGCTTCATCCGCACACCTGATACACTGAGTTGTAGTGAAAGTGTGCACATCCGCAAATCCATTAGGCTTACTTTATGTAGGTCGATTAAATTATGCGCCAAAAACAGGTTGACAACACTTGTTAATAAATAAAAAATACATTCTATATTAAAAATATAAGCTGTATCTCGGAAAAACCGATGCATCTCGCAAAAACCGATGCATCTCGATTTGCTTCCAAAATTTCATTCATCCTCTGCTGCTCAACCGATGCACTCGCATCGTGCACGCGCATGACCGCGTATCGATACATATCGATTAATCTTCCCATCCCTAATATATATATCTATATATATATATATATATATATATATATATATATATATATATATATATGCCAACTGAACCAGTTGAGGCTCGGACCAACGACCTTCTTGCTGTGAGTCGACAGCGCTACCCACTGCGCCACTGTGTCGCCAACTGATGATTTGATAAATGATTTAAGTTTTTGAATTTTTTAAACACCATTTTAAGGTCAAAATTATTTGCCCCTTTAAGCTATGTTTTTTCGATAGTCTACAGCAAGGGTTCCTAAACTTGTTTAGCCTTGCATGCAATGGCACACACCAATAGACCCAAGCCTGTTCTTCGTTTAATTTTTTATGTATGTTAGTGCTGTAAATGAACCAGAAAGTTTAACCTGGTGTTATAAAATCAATCTGCTGCATCTGACGCTATTGCGGTGTCTTTAATATAATGTAATTACCCCAGGGGTCGCAAAATCCAATAGAACTATAAGCTACTATAGTAACTAAATGAAATATAGTAACTATATTTTTTTCTCTTCAGTAGGGTATGGATAAAATATGGTAATTCTTATGGTTTATTAAAAATAATTACAGTTTTAGAAATCACCAGGCGACCCCCCTTCATTGTGCCGCGACTCCTCAGGGGGTCCCGACCCCCACTTTGAGAACCACTGCTCTACAGAACAAACCACTGTTAAACATTAACTTGCCTAATTACCCTAACCTGCCTAGTTAACCTAATTAACTAAGTCAAGCCTTCAAATGTCACTTTAAGCTGTATAGAAGTGTCTTGAAAAATATCTAGTCAAATATTATTTACTGTCATCATGACAAAGATAAAATAAATCAGTTATTAGAGATGAGTTATTAAAACTATTATGATTAGAAATGTTGAAATTGATTATCAAGGGGGCTAATATACACAAACACACACACACACACACACACATACACACGTTTGTTTTTGTGAAAAGTGGGGACATTACACAGGTTACCATTCATTTTATACTGTCCAAATCATATATTGTATTGCCCTCACCCCACTCCACCCCTAAACCCAACCATCACAGGAGACTGTGTGCAGCTTTACTCTCTGAATAAACTCATTCTGTAGGATTTATAAGCATTTTGAGAAACGAGGAGGTCACCAATGTCCTCATATTTCACCTTTTTGTTATACCTGTGTTATACCCATGTCATTATACAGATTTGTGTCCTGATATGTCACAAAAACACGTACACACACACACACACACACACACACACACGCACACACACACACACACACACACATATATAATATATATATATATATATATATATTAAAAAAAGAGAAATCTGTATATGATAATGTTTTGTTCTATTAGGATCAATTTTTATTGTATTCATACGAAATCACTAATAATCAATCTTAATCAATTTTAAAAATAAAAGTTTTTAATTGCAATTATTGTTGTAAATGTATTTTTAACATAAATATATAGATGCAAATAACAGCTATTACTTTGTACTAACTTTGTTTAAAAATATGTGTAAGAAAAGTCTCTGTATCTCTGTTAAACTTTTGTATAACTGTATGTGTATGTGGTGAAGGGTGGCATAGAGGATCAGTGATTAGCACTGTCGCCTCACAGCAAGAAAGTCGCTGGTTTGAGTCAAGTGGGTTTCCTCCCGGTGCTCCAGTTTCCCCCACAGCCCAAAGACGTGCGCTATAGGTGAATTGTATAAACTAAACTGGCTGTGGTGTATGAGTGTGTGTGTAAATGAGTGTGTATGGGTGTTTCCCAGTATTGGGTTGCGGCTGGAAGGGCATCCACTTTGTAAAACAATTGCTGGAATAGTTTGCAATTCATTCTGCTGTGGCGACCTCTGCAATAGAGACTAAGTCGAAGGAAAATGAATGAATGAATGGGGTGAAATACCATGCTCCTTCACAGCGTCTCTGAACTTGAGGATGAGTGGTTTTCTCTGTGTGTCCAGTGCTTGTGTTACTGAGCTGCGGATCAGGCAGGATGAGCTCAAACACACAGACACGCTTCTGCTCTTCTCTGTGTTCGACTCGTTCTGGAGACTGCGATCAGTCACAAACAGCAGAATCTCCCTCTCACTCACATTTGAGCTCTACAAGAGAAAATTGGCAGAGTTCAGATTGGAAACATTTAAAGCAGGGGTCTCAAACTCAATTTACCTGGGGGCCGCAGGAGGCAAAGTCTGGGTGAGGCTGGGCCGCATAAGGGATTTCACAAAAAAAAGTCCTCAAATGTCATTATTAACAGTTTCAATTATTTCTTCTGAACATGAAGTGTCCTGAACATTAATAGAACATTGAGTGAAGATTATGAACAGTTCTTCTGAACATGGCATCTTTTGCCTACTCCTTGCTGCCAGAGACTTGACAGCGCTTCTTCTCACAAATCTGAACCACATTTGGCTTTAGAGCGGAAGCAGTTGAGACCCTCAGTATGGCTTGAAGATGATCATCATTAAGTCTAGACCTGTACTTTGACTTATTGAAGTTCAAGGTGGAGAATAACTTCTCACACAGAAAAAAGTGAGGGAACTCACTCAAAACTTCCATTCTCTCACCTAAAAAAAGGCGTATATATGTATAAATAAAACACCCCCACCCCACTCCAGTCACATCAGTCTGTACCAGTCTGTATCTACCTATAATATATATAAGATGCAGGCTGTAGCTAGGTAGGTGGCAGGCTGCAGATAGGTAGCTAAGTGGCAGGCAGGGGCGGGAACAGCTTACCTTGGTTCTGGCTGGCGCGAGTTCCCTCCTAACACTTCCCGCCCGTCACAGCGTCTAACAAAGGGGCGGGGTGCGTGGTGACGTCACCGGCATCCCCGCCCCTTTGTTTACACGGCGGGCGGGGAATGCCAGTGACCGCTGTGTACGGATAGAATCAGCGGAGCGGGGAGCGCTCTCTCTCCCTGCTCAGCTGATTCTGTCAGTGTACAGCGGTCGGCGCGGGCCACAAAATATTGCACTGAGGGCCGCAAATGGCCCGCGGGCCGCGAGTTTGAGACCCCTGGTTTAAAGGGACCTTTTATTCCCTTGTTAACAAGATGTAAACTACGTCTATGATGTCCTTAGAGTAAGTGTGTAGTTTCAGCTCAAAAATACCACACAAAAAATGCTTTATAACTCTTTGAAACTGCCCCTTTTAGGTTGATCTAAATCATGCCATTTTGGTGACTGCTGCTTTAAATTAATTGAGATTGTGCTCTTTTCAAAATTGGGCGGAGTTATAAGTAGCTGTGTGTCAGCATAGTGGCAGATTTAAAAACATGACTTATGTTAGCTGTGAAAAACTGAAAATTTGTCTCAAAATGCGTCAGTTTGTGCCAGAGATGCTCTAACTACAACCCGCGGGACAAAGTTGGCCCTTGGTTACCCTAAATTTGGCCCACTATCCCATCTTAGAAGAGAGGTAGGTTTTTGGTAGTTTGCTTTATTGTTGAGCTACAAAAAAGCTGAAATGTATTCATTTATTTATTCATAAAAATAATTAATTTTATCTCATTTTTAAGCTGTAGATTAATTTTAGTGCTTTTACAGATTCATCTGCACTTTCAGTTTTTAGTTTTTTTTATATAGTTTCATTTTTAGCATTGTTTGCCAGTTTTTTGTGATTTTTGTTGTTGTTGTTTTGTGTTATTATTTTGTTGTTGTTAGCATTTCGAATGAGCTTTTTTTATTTAGATTTGTTTACACACAGTTTTTAGCTACTATGTAGTATTTATTTTTATTTTTAGCACTTTTTTTGCCAGGGTTTTGTGATTTAAATAAAATGTTTTTGTGTGTATCTATAACATTTTGTTGTTATTAAAATTTCATTTTTTATTTTTAGCACTTTGACAGACTTTTAGTTTTTTTTAAGTGAGTTTTTTATATTTACATATTTTTAATTGTAGCTTGTTGATTATATTTAAAAACAAAAACATTATTTTTTATGTTATTTTATTGTTTTTAATTAAACGTTTTATTTTATTTTATTTTAATATCGGTTTTATATTTAGCACCGTTTGTTTATACCTTCAGTTTTTTTCTACTATTTAGTTTTTTTTTTTCACTTTTAGTTTTATATTTACATCTTTTTCACTGTAGCTGTTTTATTTATATTTAAAAAAAAAAAACGAACACTTTAAATTTTTATTTTTTATTTTATTTAAATTGTAGATTTTTTTTTTTTTTTGCAGCTGGAAGGGCATCCGCTGCGTAAAACATATGCCAGAATAGTTGGCAGTTCATCCTCCTGTGGCAACCCCTGATAAATAAAAGACTAAGCTGAAGGAAAATGAATGAATTGTGTTTATGAATGTTGTTTCTCTGAAATGTTTTTAAAAACTTCTCAAGACCCACCTTTTTACTGTTGCTTTTAACTTAGATTGATTATTTTTGTAAATTTTATCATCCAATTGTGTTGAATCGTTCATATTTTATTGTTTTATTGCGGTCTTTTTTACTGTTTTTATTGTTCTGCTTTGTTTGCCCTGTATGCCTGTTAGCGCTTTGGGCCTAAGAAAAGCGTATTATAAACAAAATGTATTATTATTTAAATATGTGTTGAAAAACAATTGTCTCTGCATTAAACAGCACTTGAAAAATATGTTTTTTAATTAATTAAAATTTCCCAGGACTAATAATTTTGTCTTAAAGTGTAAATTACATAACACATTTCAATAAATGTACATTTTAACATGTTGTCATCAGCATATTAAATGTAAACTATGGGTTTCATCCTTAAAAAGAAGTGTTCTGAACGCACCATGCAAAAAAAACCCAACTACAATTGTTGGCCTGATTTATAAAGACATAAATCTGTCACCAACATAGGAAAGAGGCTTTAGGGGCTGTTTCTCAGACAGTGTTCCTTGATACACCTACGCAGATGTGCGAAGTCAATAACAAAACACACCGCGCAGATCAAAACAAAACACGTTTATCTGCCACCCGCACTAGTGTGTGCACATGACCTTTAACCTCGGATAAATAAATCCCAGGTTATCAAGGATCAAAGTCCGAGGGTTTACCAGATCAATGGTGTAGTTTGTAGCAGGATGATGTCACTTACGATAAGCTAACGTCAAACAGAGCGTAAACTTTCCAAAAGCTTTTCCAAAAGGTGTACAGTTTGGGAAGCAGCCCCGAGGCGGAAAAGACTTGGCAAATGTGATGGGAAAACTGCTCTGGTGGGTTCTGGAGAAGATAATCTGCAGGGGAAGCTAAGGACTATTTCTCACACACCCTTAAACAAGGCAGAGAGCTCCGTGAAGATATAGAGATGGTTGAAACGGTTATCTGATTTATGCATTTGTAGTTAAAATTAGCTGAGGAAAAGCTCACCAGGGTTTGTTTATGAAGCACGATAGCCTGAAAGCTGCAACGGCACCGCAGAGACTCGTCCTGTAATAAAGAAAGAGAGTTGTCAGTAATCTGTATCAGATTTATAGAAAGTGATTTAATGGTTTGAGCAATGATGATTTGATAACCAAAATCAATTGAAATTTAGACATTAGACAGAAACAATAGTTGCAATACCAAAAGCTAAAAAACTTGATACAAAAAATGAAATTTAGGTCAAAACATATACAAAACAAAAATAAAATAAGACTGATAAAACTACTAAAACAATAGTTAAACTAAAACTAATATTAAGTGTACACACACACACACACACACACACGCACGTAAGCACACACATAATTGTATATACATATACACACACATCTTAATTTCACATTTAATTATTTTATGGCTTTAATAATTTGTCATTGGAAGAGTGTTATTCTAGTTGCACTTGATTAGGTACACCTTACTAGTACCGGGTAGGACCCCCTTTTGCATTCAGAACTGCTTTAATGCTTCGTGGCGTAGATTGAACAAGCTACTGGAAATATTCCTCAGGGATTTTGCTCCATATTGACATGATAGCATCACGCAGTTGCTGCTGATTTGTCGGCTACACATACATGATGCAAACCTCTTGTTCCATCACATCCCAAAGGTGCTCTATTGGATTGAGTTATGGTGTCTGTGGAGGCCATTTGAGTACTGTGAACTCATTGTCATGTTCAAAAAAAAAACAGTCTGAGATGATTTGAGCGTTATCCTGCTGGAAGTAGCCATCAGAAGATGGGTACACTGTGGTCATAAAGGGATGGACATGGTCAGCAACAATACTCAGGTGGGCTGTGGCATTGACATGATGCTCAATTGGTACTAATGGCCCCAAAGTGCCCAAGAAAATATCCCCCACATAATTACACCACCACCACCAGCCTGAACTGTTGATACAAGGCAGGATGGATTCATGCTTTCATGGTGTTGATGCCAAATTCTGACCCGACCATCCCAATGTTGCAGCAGAAATCGAGACTCATCAGACCAGGCAACATTTCTCCAATCTTCTATTGTCCTATTTTGGTGAGTCTGTGTGAATTGTAGCCTCGGTTTCCTGTTCTTAGCTGACAGGAGTGGCACCCGGTGTGGTCTTCTGCTGCTCCTGTAGCCCATCCGCCTTAAGGTTGGACGTGTTGTGCATTCAGAGATGCTCTTCTGCAGACCTCAGTTGTAACAAGTGGTTATTTGGGTACTGTTGCCTTTCTATCAGCTGGAACCAATCTGGCAATTCTCCTCTGACATCAACAAAGCATTTGTGCCCACAGATCTGCCGCTCACTGGATATTTTCTCTTTTTCTGACCATTCTCTGTAAACCCTAGAGATTGTTGTGCGTGAAAATCCCAGTAGATCAGCAGATTCTGAAACACTCCAACAACCATGCCACGTTCAAAGCTTTCTTCCCCATTCTGATGCTCGGTTTAAACTGTAGCAGATCAGCTTGACCATGTCTACATGCCTAAATGCATTGAGTTGCTGCCATGTGATTAGCTGATTAGAAATTTGCATTACCGAGCGTTGGATGGTGTACCTAATAAAGGGGCCAGTGAGTGTACTATACAGTACTTATTTCAGATTTTAAATATGAATGTGAAGGGTTTAGATGCAAAACCTTTAAGTTCTGTCAGAAATTGTCATCTAAAATTAGCATTTTTCTCAGGCTTTTATTGTAGTTTCAGTAATTTTACCCTTAGTGCAAAGAATAGGTTATTTTCAACGCCTTAAAGGTAAATTAACAGAACATAAACATGAGGCTGAGAAAAGTGCACACTTTAGGAAAATTTCAGATAGTTGTCGAGCCCTAAATTATTCATACCCCTAGCAAATTCTGAAATAAAAATACTTTTATTAAACCAGCAATTGTTTGTTTGTTTGTTTGTTTTTTTTGACCGAAAATGAAACAGGCTTGTCCCAAAAGACAATAAGACAACATATAAGAAGCATCACTGTGAAAAAAAATTCTCTGATTTATTTACATTTGAACAAAAACTTTAAGTCAGAATTTGCTAATGACTTTGGGCTTGACTGTATATATTTTGGAAATAAATATATTAATAAATACAACTATTTTTTGCTTTTGTTTACATACACATATATATAAAAATACATATCAAAATCTGAAATAAAACATAAAACAGTGTACCTATAATACAAAAACATACTTTCTCCAACTTACTCCTTTTCAATTTAACAATACCGTTCTAGGATTTTTAAAGAAATTATACATATTATGTTGTGTTAATAGACAGCACTTACAAAGAAAATTGTCAAGCTGATCGAATATTTTAGTGTTGAGTATTATTATATTAATATGTGAGATGTAAACTCACATTTTAATATAGTAATACTCACATAGAAAAGGTACAAATTGAGAGCAAACAAAAAGTGATCTAAATTGTAAGATGTAGAACAGTGGTTCATACATACACACGGACAAGCACACACAGTGACATACATTCACATGCACAGACACACACCGACAAACATCAGTGCGCACACACACATGCCAATACACACACACACAGACAGATACAGTGAGAGTAAAAAGTATTTGATCCCTTGCTGATTTTGTTGGTTTGCCCACTAATAAAGACATGATCATTCTATACTTTTAATGGTAGATGTGTTCTAACATGGAGAGACAGAATATTAAAAAGAAAATCCAGAAAATAACTTTAAATAATATATATGAATTGATTTGTATTTCATTGAGGGAAATAAGTATTTGATCCCTCTAGCCAAAAACACCTAATACTTGGTGGCACAGCCTTTGTTTGCAAGCACAGCGGACAGACGTTTGTTGTACTTAACCACAAGGTTAGCACACATATCAGGGGGAATTTTGGCCCACTCTTCTTTGAAGATCCTCTCTAAATCATTAAGGTTGGTGGGCTGTTGGTTGGCAACTCGGACCTTCAGCTCCCTCCATAGATTTTCGATTGGATTGAGGTCCGGAGACTGGCTGGGCCACTCCATGACCTTAATTTGGTTCTTCTTGAGCAACTCCTTTGTTGCCTTTGCTGTATGCTTCGGGTCGTTGTCATGTTGGAAGACCCAACCACGGCCCATTTTCAACTTCCTGGCAGAAGGGAGGAGGTTGTCCCCCAGGAATTATACATTTTATGTTGTGTTAATAGACAGCACTTAACAAGAAAATTGTCAAGCTGATCGAATATTTTAGTGTTGAGTATTATTATATTAATATGTGAGATGTAAACTCACATTTTAATATAGTAATACTCAAATAGAAAAGGTATAAATTGAGAGCAAACAAAAAGTGATCTAAATTGTAAGATGTAGAACAGTGGTTCTCAAACGTTTCTCATCAAGTACCACCTCAGAAAAAAAGTTGTCTTTGCAAGTACCACAATAATGAGCAGTATTGAAATACAGTAGCATATTAGGTCCAGTAAAGCAGCTACAACTTTGTACAGTTAAAAAACGAGGCATATTAGTTCCTAATATTAAGAACATTTAAATTGAAATGGGCTTTTAAAAGTTAAAAATGGTAGGTTACTGTTCTTAAAAAGTAAAAAAAAAAAAGAAAAAACTCCTGGTTTATCAGCACCTGAAAATGTTGCCTGGACCTCATATAGGCTTTATGTCATCATATTCATATATTAATCATTTTTGATCATTTATTTAAATATATGTGGCATGTACATATGACGTATTTGATTCATCCACGTACCACTAGAAGGAAGCCCACGTACCACTAGTGGTACATGTACCACAGTTTGAGAACCACTGATGTAGAATATGCAGAGACAAAAGCAACATATTGACATGCCATATAATTATTCTTTATATATTAATGCTATTTATATTAAAGCATTCTCTGACAGTCTATAATTAAGGATATGATGCAGTGTGTGCTGTACCTTTAGGATCTCTCTGAGCGTCTGCAGTTCAGCTGGACGGTGCACGGCAGATTCAGTCTGTCCTGATAATACAGTCATGTGACCCTGCTGAACACTCAGCCGATAGCAGAAATTGGGCGCTGAGACGCCGTCCTGAAACACATACAGTATTATCCTGATTATTCAAAAGTCAGATAGCCAGTCTGCTTATTCATATGGGGTCGTGTGATCAAAATAAAGCATATCAATCATTTCTGTCACTGTTTTCTCATTCATATGGGGCATATAAAAGCATACTGTTGATACTGTTCTATCACTTGATGTATAACACTTCACAAGTTTATTACCATATGACTGTCTATATTTTCTAGGGGTGTCACGATTTTGATTTTTAATCGAAATCGATCGAAATTTATGCTCAATTTCGATTATCGAATCAAAAAATAGAATCGTCGATGCTGCCACGCCCCCATGTCACGTCAGCTTGGCTTGCCAAGCGGGAAAAAAACAGGCTTGTTGAAGTGCTTGTTAAACTGCAGAAGCAGGAGACCCGTCGACAGAGCTTAAACCTCCTCCTCTTTCAATGAAGTCGCCGGTGTGTAAGCATTTTGGATTTCCAGTGAGTTATGTTGACAACGCTCGTGTTGTCGACAAAAAAAAACACAGTTTTGCAAGCTCTGCTATGTACGTAGTACGGTTCGTCCGATAGACAATAGAAGTAAAGTTGGTTTTATATTTGCACATTCGCACTTACGCTCCCCTAATAAAATATTAGAAAACTATTGTTTGCAAATTCCAAATAGCGAAATCACACTAGCAGACAACTATTATCAAACTACAACAGCGTTCATGGTCAAAGAAATCATGCTAGTGTTGTTTGAAGTGTTACTTACATGCGATTTCAGACCGAATATTCAATATCGCGTGAAAAACAACAAAGGGACCGTGTCACAAGTTCTCAGGTTGTTGAAAAACGAACAAAAGGAATTCAGCCAACTACTATAACGGTACACATCCCTTACATTTTGCATTACAATGACATGTTTTTATTGATTAATATATTTAATGTAATTATATATATATATATATATATATATATATATATATATATATATATATATATATATATATATATATATATATATATATATATATATATATATATATATATATATATATATATATATATATATATACACACACACATTTTTTATGTTTCTGATTTGTATGTAACCTTGTCATTTGATTTGTTTAAATAGGTTTTGAAATCATGGCCTGTGCACATCAACATCTGTGGACCCTGCAGAACATGCATGCAACCTGTGCCTTGCTGTTTTCCTTACCTCTGTCTTACCCATTGTCTTAACTAAATATTGTAACACTGTCATTTCTGTTTTTTCTGTTAATGAAATGTTGTTGTACATTAAACTATCATTATATCATAAATAGTGTGCATTTATTATGACCATTATAATTTGTTGATCCTACAATGATTGGACAACAAAAAAAAAAAATTACACATTTACATACACATAAATAATTGAATTTGGATTCTTTACTTGCTGATTAACAAACTTATTGAACGCAGAGGTCGGAATGTGCGAATATAAAACCAACTTTACCTCTATCGATAGACAACACCGGCATCGCGATCCTCCGCCCGCCCCCGTTGCAAATCCGCTCGCGAAAAGTACACACTCAGGCCCTGTTTACACGGTCTTTGTTTTTAAATGGCATTTTAGAACGACAACAATTTGACATCCACAGTGGCGTGTAGCATTTCTGAGCAGCCCTCCTTCCTCTCTACCTCTGAAAATGCACATCACGTGACCACACAGACACAGACGCACACACAGCGGGTCCAGGCAGTCAGAGGACTGCTTCAATCTTTCACTCACTTGTACTTAGTCATTTAAGCGAACACCTCAGATACTGTTGGCTGGTTCCTGTTGGTTGTGCGTCTTTTTTACCGACGCCATTATAACGACACAGTCAGATCACTGCTTATTCACGAGTCCCGCAGAAAAAAGTGATTGACAGGTGGTAATTATGTGTGTATCTTGCCTTTATTCATTTACTGTATGATTTGTTTATGGGTAAAACAAAGACCATGCAGGTCAGGTAGTTTAAACGATAGGCTACAAATAATTAATTGGTCATTAATTAATTAATTATTCATAATCGAAAATCGAAAATCGAATCGTGCCTTTAGAATCGAAAATGTAATCGAATCGAGGATTTGGAGGATCGTGACACCCTTAATATTTTCATATATCCACTACCTGATAGAAATCTTGTCGCCTATCCAAGTTTTAGGAACAAACAAACAATAACTTGACTTCTAGTTGATCATTTGGTATCAGAAGTGGCTCATATGAGAGGCTTTTCTAAAAGGGGAGCAATTGACATCTACCTGATCTCGGATCCCCCGATATGCTTATTGACCGGGCGGCAGCCCTAGGCTCAAATATCTCCGAGCTCAGGGTTGTCTCCCAGGACAGCATGCCAAACCTGCTTTAAATGCTAAGCATATCTAAGCGGGAACTCTTGAAAACTTCAAAACCTGCAGATCTTATGGGGCAAACAGAATATTCTGATCTCTCCTTGTCTGTTAGTCTACAGGATTTGTTGGCCATGTTCACACCTGCTAGGTGAAAATCTCCTCTATAACAGTAACAGCACTGCAGCTGCTTGATGTGGGACATCACTGAGCTAACACAAATAGTTCCGGATTAAAGCCAAAAGCTGAGGTGTTTCTCTAAATTACTAGCTCTCATGTTTGTCGTCACTGCACCGCCAATGAGTAATTCTGTGCTTTTTAGCTCTGAAGGTTTATTTAGAGTACTTTGGTGAAGTATGCAGCGCTGCACTTGTTTTGACGTTATGTGCCGCTATCAAGACGCAATCTTCCAGAAGCAGGAGCTATGAGAGATAAATACGAGCTGTGATTTATGATGTGGTCTGAAGACCTACGCTGGGAGGCTGCAGCAGATCATCCCCAGATTTCAGATCAACCGGAGGAGGCCACACACTGTCGATCAGACTGAAGAGGGAAGGACATCTGCAAGGAGATGAGAGAAATCATTCAGTTGACGAGTCCATGGTCCAGAAACACAGCAGCCGGAGGAGGAGGAGAGTTTACAGTCACAATCATTAGCTCAGACTGGAGCAACACACACACTCACACACTGAGCTTCAAGAGGAGATCAGCACAGTCTGCTGACAACAGACAGATCAGTTACACTCGCAGGCTGAGGCTTGTTCATACATACACACGGACAAGCACACACAGTGACATACATTCACATGCACAGACACACACCGACAAACATCAGTGCGCACACACACATGCCAATACACACACACAGACAGATATATTTACACACACACAAACAAACAAATACACACACACATACACGTACATGTGCACACACACAGACACATGGACAAGTACACACATTGACATACATTCACATAAACAGACACACACAGACAAACATAAGTGCGCGCACACACATGCAAATGCAGATATATGTACACACACACTCACGCATGCACACACACATACATGTGCACACACACAGACATACATTCACATGCATAGATACATAGACACACACCGACAAGCATAAGTGCGCACACACACACACACACACACACACATGCAGTTATACACACACGCAGATATATGTACACACAAAAACAAACAAATATATGCACACATATATGTACAGGCGCACACAAACACACACACGGACAAGCACAGAGACATGCATTCACATGCACAGACACATAGACACACACCGACAAACATAAGTGCGCACACACACATGCAAATACACACACGCAGATATATGTACACACACACACACATGCACAAACAAACAAATACACACACATACATGTGCACACACACACAGTGACATACATTCACATGCACAGACACACACCGACAAACATCAGTGCGCACACACACATGCCAATACACACACACAGACAGATATATTTACACACACACACAAACAAACAAATACACACACCCATACACGTACATGTGCACACACACAGACACATGGACAAGTACACACATTGACATACATTCACATAAACAGACACACACAGACAAACATAAGTGCGCGCACACACATGCAAATACACACACATGCAGATATATGTACACACACACTCACGCATGCACACACAATCAAACAAATACACACACACACACATACATGTGCACACACACACAGACATACATTCACATGCATAGATACATAGACACACACCGACAAGCATAAGTGCGCACACACACACACACACACACACACACACACACACACACACACACACGCAGTTATACACACACACAGATATATGTACACACAAAAACAAACAAATATATGCACACATATATGTACAGGCGCACACAAACACACACACGGGACAAGCACAGAGACATGCATTCACATGCACAGACACATAGACACACACCGACACACATAAGTGCGCACACACACATGCAGATATATGTACACACACACACTCACGCATGCACACACAATCAAACAAATACACACACACACACATACATGTGCACACACACACAGACATACATTCACATGCATAGATACATAGACACACACCGACAAGCATAAGTGCGCACACACACACACACACACACACACGCAGTTATACACACACACAGATATATGTACACACAAAAACAAACAAATATATGCACACATATATGTACAGGCGCACACAAACACACACACGGGACAAGCACAGAGACATGCATTCACATGCACAGACACATAGACACACACCGACACACATAAGTGCGCACACACACATGCAGATATATGTACACACACACACTCACGCATGCACACACAAACAAACAAATACACACACACACAGTGACATACATTCACATGCACACACACCGACAAACATAAGTGCGCGAACACACATACCAATACACACTCACAGACAGATATATGTACACACACACTCACGCATGCACACACAAACAAACAAACAAATACACACACACATACACATACATGTGCACACACACAGACACATGGACAAGTACACACATTGACATACATTCACATAGACACACAGACAAACATAAGTGCGCACACACACACATGCAATTATACACACACAGATATATGTACACACACAAACAAACAAATATACACACACATATACGTACATGCGCACACAAACACACACACGGACAAGCACAGAGCCATGCATTCACATACACAGACACAACAAGAAACATAAGTGCGCACACACACATGCAAATACACACACACACGCAAATATATGTACACACACACTCACGCATGCACACACAAACAAATACACACACACACACACACACATACATGTGCGCACACACACAGACAAGCACACAGAGACATACATTCACATGCATAGACACATATACACACCGACAAGCATAAGTGCACACACACACACCTGCAATTATACACACACGCAGATATATGCAACACACACACAAACAAACAAATATACGCACACAAATACGTACATGCGCACACAAACACACACACAGACAAGCACACACAGACATACATTCACATGCATAGACACATAGATACACACCGACAAGCATAAGTGTGCACAGATGAGAAACATGTGCTGGATACGTTGGCGGTTCATTCCGCTGTGGTGACCCCGGATAAATAAAGGGACTAAGCCGACAAGAAAATGAATGAAAGAATAAATAAATAAATCAAATCCAATCAAATCAAATCAAATCAAATCAAATTAGTGATTCCTAAAAAACAGGCTGAAAAGTTTGCTCTGTTTTAGTTTCAGCTTCATTTTAAGCAACATTACATAAACTGTCTCGATCATCTGAGGCTCTTCAGTCTAGTCTAGTTTCAGTATTTGTAAAAGCTCACATTTATGAATGATTTACTGGAAGGAGTCAATAAGAAAGTGCTCTGAAGTGTGTTTATTTCAGCTGCTGAATCACAGTCTGGAGCTCTCCTGTGAGCCGCTCAACCGCCCCGTCAAGTTTAACACACACTCAAGCTGGACTGCTGAGGTCTCGCAGGACGGACAGACAGACAGTAGTAGTTTTTCCCTTGGTATGGACCAAAAAATTTGCTTTTTTTTTTTTAGGGAATACTAAAAATATACTTTTTTTATTTAAAAGGCCTTCAGAATTGCGCACAAATAATGAGAAGATAGCTAGATTTAAAGCTGAGAGTTTTTTATTAATGTATAACTGATCTATATACTGTAACTTAAATTACAAAAACAAAAGAATTATTACGGTGGCTCGGTGGCTCAGTGGTTAGCACTGTGGTCTCTGAGGAAGATGGTCGCTGATTTGAGTCCTGGCTGGGTTAGTTGGCATTTCTATTTGGGGTTTGCATGTTCTCCCAGAGTTTGCGTGCGTTTCTTCCGGGTGGTCCGGTTTCCCCCACAGTCCAAAGACATGCGCTATAGGTGAATTGGGTAAGCTAAATTGATTGTAGTGTATGAGTGTGTGTATGTATGAGTGTGTATGGGTGTTTCCCAGTACTGAGTTGTGGCTGAAAGTGCATCCGCTGTATAAAACATATGCAGGAATAGTTATATGGTGTCACCTGATGAAAATAAGGTACTAAGCCGAAATTATATGTATAATTATGAAAATGACAAAAAATAAGTTATAATTTACAAAAATGGAAAATGCTAAAATAAAAGCAAATACACATGATTTATATTAAAAACTACAACTCATTCTGAATTCTGACTCACAAAAAGGTGTTAAAAACTATATTAAAATGAAAAAAAGAGAATGAAAAAAACTAAATTAAAACTAAATATATTATTTTTAAATACACTATAAAAATATAAAAATGGCAAAACAATTAAGATACATTTTACAAAAATGGAAAATAATCAAATTATTTATATTAAAAACTACAATATTCTAAACAAAAATAAATAAATAAATAAAATACAAAGAATATAAATAAAAAAATCACAAAACTGCTAAAAGCAATAAAAATCTAAATAATATAAAAAGCTAATAAATCAGTGTGTGTGATAAAAAAAACTAAAATTAAAGCTTCATTTAAATTAATATATAATAACTGCATTAGCAACTGTACTCATTTGTAGCATTAATATTACTAAAGCTAAAACTGAAAGAAAAATAAAATAACAAAAAAAGAAACATTTTTGATAAACAAAACTACACTAATAAAGAGGTTTCTTCCATCAAATATAAAAGGTCCAGGCTGCTCTTTTGCCTTTTCATACAGCAAGAATGGCCGAAGACTGTAGCTTTTAAAACAAAACAATAAAATTAAATTAAATAAAAAAAAAAAAATTTAAAAAATTAAACTACTAACAAAATAAGATAAAACTAAACCAAATAAAAAATCATATATATATATATATATATATATATATATATATATATATATATATATATATATATATATATATATAATTATAAATATTTTTAAATAAAACCAAAAGTAAAAATACAAAAAAGTTTAAATAAAACTAAAAACTAAAAGAATAATAAAAATGAGGATTGCATCAGCAAGTGAGATTGTAGAATAAAATAAAATAAAACAAAACAAAACAAAAAAATAAAAAAATAAAAAATAAAACAAAAATACACAAAACGAAACAAAAAAAGCATTAAAAATACAGGAAAATAACAAAAAAAAAATAAGATAAAACTAAACAATTAAAATAAATACATGAATAAAATAAAATAAAAAATAATAAAATAAAATAAAATAACAAAACAAAAATAAAATAAATAAAAAACAAAACAAAACTAAAATAAAATAAAAAAACTAATGAAAATACTAACAAAATAAGATGAAACTAAATGAAAAACTGTGGCTAAAGGCACTCATTATCAGCAACTACCAGAATCAGAATCAGAATCAGAAAGAGCTTTTTTGCCAGGTATGTTCACATAAGCGAGGAATTTGCTTTCATGACAGAGCTTCTACAGTGCAACAGAATGAGACAGCACAATAAACAGATAATAAACATCTAAAAAAGCAGCAAGTAGTGAATGCCAATATACAAATAGACAAGTGTATGTAGAGCTATATTACCATATACAATGGTATATGTGCAGCTGTTATGTGCAAATTTGCATGTAAAGTGTGTTGTTAAATAAGTGTATGTGTATAAAAGTGTACTGCAAGTCGTGAAGTTTGTTCCACAATTACTATCATCAAGTGTTCATGAGATAAATTGCCTGAGGGAAGAAACTGTTTGTGTCGGGCTGTTCTGGTCCGCAGTGCTCGGTAGCGTCGACCAGAAGGTAAAAGTTCAAAGAGGCAGTGTGCTGGGTTTGAGGGGTCCACAGTGATTTTGGATAAGTACAGTTCTTGGGGAGTAGGGAGGGTTGTACTAGTGATCTGCTCAGCAGTCCGAACTATTCTACGTAGTCTTTGGAGGTCATATTTGGTAGCTGAGCTAAACCAAATATGACTAATGACTTAAAATATCAAGTTGTCCTCACATAAGCATTTGCATGGCTTGGATGTCATATAACAGGTGTTTTGGAGCTTGTCAGTCCCAGTCCACATTCTCTTAAACATAAAAGAGCAGCATAAACATTCTGCTAAACATCTATTTTTTAATTGCAATTAAAAAACCATTCTGATAAACAGACGGGTGAGCAAATAATGACAGAATTTCCTTAAGCGCACAAAAACTGTTTAGCATATAGACAGCTGCTGATGCTAAATAAGCCGTGAACGCTGAAAGGCATCTTGTGCATTGGTGTACACGGCTCATGTTCAGATGTGTTCAAATGTGTCTCCGGAATTTGCCTTCACGTGTCCCCTTTTACTTCAACAACACAAATGTTACAGTAGTGACCATGCAGACAGAGGCGAGACGCCAGCCATTCTGAACACAGACGTAAATCTCACTCTGACACCCAGAGCTGCTAATCTGAGAAACAGGAGCTCAGATTAACTTTCAGTTAGAGATGATTAACTTTCAGTGAGCTTCACTCTTTATTTACCAACCGGGTGAGGTAAAATAAAATGAAATTAAATTAAATTAAATTTAGAAAATTAAATTTAAAACTAAATTCAAAATTAAATTAAAAATTAAATTCAATTAAATTTAAAATAAATTAAATTTAAAATAGAATTAAATAAAAAATATATAATAAATATATGTAATAAAAAATGCTAAGAAGTGTTTTTAAAAACTGTGCAACAAATATGTAAAAGTGCTTAATGGTACTAAATTATTACTAAAACTATTATTTAAATAAAAAAATAATTAATTAATTAAATACAAATAAATTAATTAAATAAAAAATTTAATAAAAATAAAAAATATATAATAAATATATGTAATAAAAAAGTGAAGAAGTTTTTGTAAAAAAAGTGTAGACAGAGGTAAAAAAAAATTACAACTTAAATAAAATAAAATAAAAGTTTTTGTTTTGAAATATAAATAAAAAGCTACAATTTAAAACATGTTAATTTCAAAATAAAAGATTATTCAAAACATTAATAACTACAAAATAGCAACATTAACAACAACAAAAATCCCAAAAGCATGAAAAAATGTGCTGAAAATAAAACAAAAAACTAAAAAAACTAAATAAACAAAGAGCTAAAAATAAAACTACCATTAAAAAATAATAAAATAAAATAACTAAACATCTAGAATATAAACACAGATTTTTAATTACAAAAGCCAAGCAAAAAAGTGCTACAAATTTAACTAAATACTAAATAGTAGCTAAAAAACCGAGTGTATATGAATCTGTAAAAGACCATAACAGTGCTAAGAATAAACTTACACTTTAAATAAAATTAAATAAGTGTCAGTTTTTAGTAAACAACAAATATATAAAAAATGTAAAGAACAAGCTCATTTAACAAAATAGTAACAACAAAACAAAGTTAAATTAATTAAAGTTACTTAAAAAAAAAATCACAAAAGCATGACAAAAAGGGCTAAAAATAAAACAAAATGGCTAAAAAAAACAGCTGAAAGTGTAAATGAATCAGTGAAAGCACATAGCGGAGCTTAAAATAAAACTAAAATTAAAATAAAACTGGAAAAAAAAGCCAAAAAATTATTTAAAACATTGACTTAACTCTTAACTAAAAATCTATCTTATCTCTATATAAATCTCTCTCTCTGTTTGTGTGTGTGTGTGTGTGTGTGTGTGTGTGTGTGTGTGTGTGTGTGTGTGTGTGTGTGTAAATTAAATGAACATTTCAAAGTCCTCTTTGTGCTCACTTTGTGTTCCAGCGCCTACTGATTTACAAACTATCAACCGATACTAACTTTAAGAGGGCGACACAGTGGCTCAGTGGTCGCTAGTTTCAGTCCCATCTTTGCATGTTCTCCCCGTGTTGGGTGTTGGTTTCACACATGTACTATAGGTGAATTGAATAAACTAAATTGGCCGTGGTGTATGTGTTTGAATGAGTGTGTATGGATGTTTTTCAGTACTAGGTTGCAGCTGGAAGGAAATCCGCTGCGTAAAACATATGCTAGATAAGTTGGCGGTTCATTCCACTGTTGCAACCATTGATTAATATAGGGACTAAACAGAAGGAAAATGACTGAACTAACTTTAAGAGCGAGGCTCTGAGGAAATAACTGTTGCTTTAAGGAAGGGGAAATGAATGTGGCTGTGTTTTTCTTGACAGACTAATACTTTAATTTAAAATAGCTGCTTGTCAGAGCTCTGCAGGATGTTCAGTGTCGTGCGTTTTTCATCCCAGACTGACCTGTCGCGTGTGAGCCGCTGGACGACCCTGAAGGCCCGCAGGAGACAAACACGGCCCTCCAGCTCATCTGAGACCTGCTGGATCTCCGAGTCTGAGGACACGCACTGAAGAAGCAGCTCACCGAACATCCCATAACCGTCCTGAACCAAAGCGCACAGCCTGATGAAGTGGAAAACAAACATTATTAATCATTCAAGGGCAGCACGGTGGCTTAGTGGTTAGAGCTGTCATCTCACAGCAAGAAGGTCTCAAAAATGTAAAATAAAATAAAATCAATCCTTTTTTGTTCCAAAGAAAGCCAACTCTTATGCCCCATTCGCACGGGGCTTCAGCATCAATGCTTGACTGAAGGCGTGTCTGAAGTTGGGGCTAACTCGATCGTCATAGCAGTGTCAGCCAATCAAATTCAGTCAGCAATAGGCCACTGTCTAGCTCATGTATTTGCATATAGCGATCTGATTGGCTGACGCTTCCGTCGGTGCTTGAAAAGTTGAGCTAGTCCCAACTTCTGCAGCGAGCAACACCTCTGAAGCGGTGCCGACGGATTCACAATGCAGTTCGGCAACGCCTGACGTCACCCATTCAAAGCGAATAGGAAGCGTTGACGCTGGCGCCCCGTGTATATGGGGCGTTATCCTTTTGATTAATGTTTTTTTTCTTTTGGGTTGTGCAGTTTAATTCACAAAATTTCCACAAAGTATGTTGTACACTGTAATCTCACACACTTTTTTCGTCAAATCCATAAGGCATGTTTATTTTCCTCGTTTAAAATATAAAAAATGTTTACAGATTGATACTTTTCTGCTCCTATAACTCTGTGGTTAGCTGTATTAGAAAAATTAAACAGTTGTTTCAATATGAAGTTAACATATACTTTTTATGTGAATTTACGTTTTGAGATTTTACTGCAAATGTCACATCTTACTCAATTCACCTGTACCGCATGTCTTTGGACTGTGGGGGAAACCAGAGCACCCGGAGGAAACCCACGCGAACACAGGGAGAACATGCGAACTCCACACAGAAATGGAAACTGACCCAGCCGAGGCTCGAACCAGCGACCTTCTTGCGCCACTGCGTTGCCATATATATATATATATATATATATATATATATATATATATACACATACACATACACATATACAGGGCCGGAGCAAGCTAAACTGCCGCTCTAGGCAGAGGACGATCATGCCGCCCTCAACCCCAATGTGAAAACGAAAGTGACCGGTTGTGAAAATGAAGTGAGGTGTCGCAGACCTCTTTTCCAGCGCACTATGCGCGGATATAACTGAGGACGCGCGGGTGCTGAGGGAGGGAGGTGTCGCGGACACTGCGCTCTCTATTCTGCCGCCCTATGTGCGGATATAACTGAGGACACGCGGGTGCTGATGGAGGTGTCGCTGACGCTGCCCTCTCTATTCTGTCGTCTATGGGCGAATATATCTGAGGACGCGGGTGGTGAGGGAGGTGTCGCGCATGCCGCCCTCTCTATACTGCCACCCTAGGTGGCCGCCTAGGTCTCCTCTATGGACGCGCCGGCCCTGTATATATATATATATATATATATATATATATATATATATATATATATATATATATATATATGAGCAATATCACACGAGTAGCAGTGCGATATGGCTGTATATCGGCACTGGTGGGAGGCGTGCGTTGGCACGAGGCCATATCGCACTGCTACGAGTGTGATATTGCGTTTATACAACAGTTTGACGGCATAATTGTGTAAATAAAAACTAAATCAAACATGGAGTATCAATAACACTTTTGTATGAGGAACTACTTTGTTCCAGATTCAAATCATAAGCTGACAGTTAAACAGTTGAGCAAGCATCTTTTAAACTAGATCTGTAGTGTCTGGTTTTTGCTGGTTGTATGTGGGCGGAGTAATACACAAAGGGTAAAGAGGCTGTAGGAGTTCTGATATTGCAGAATATTGCACGGCTATCAGCCAGTCAGATTTGAGAACCAGACAGAACTGTTGTATAAATATATATATACATACACACACACACACACACACACACACACATATACATATATATATATATATATATATATATACACACACACACACACACATATATATATATATATATATATTTATATATATATATATATATATATATTTTATATATATATATATATATATATATATATATATATATATATATATATATATATATATATATATATATATATATATATATATATGTTGATCAATCTTAACATTGCATATACTGCAATGTGACTATTGTAGACACACACATTGGGATATCAATGTTGAAATGATATATTGTGCAGCCCTAATTTCAACGGAGTAATTTTGCTTATGTTCTGCCTGGCCCCTTAACTCCAGCTTAAAGCTATAATTTAACCTTATTTTGCACAATTTCTCATTGCTCTTTAAGTGCTTGAGAAAGTCGTTCAGCGAATCCAGCATGCATTGGTTTATTTGGACAAACTCTTAATGACACACTGGATTCATAAACAAACTGTACAAAATTAAGACCTGCAAATAAGGGTCTCTGATGAAGAGCTTCATCCCAACAACAAACACTCACATGTACACAGATACCGTCTACAGATGAAATGTTGACTTTGGCTCGAGACGGGGATGAACTAATAACTTGATCTATGGCCTGACTCGCAGCGGTCACATGCCGGTGTTTCTATCCTCAAAATGATATTTTTGCAAAGTATTAATAGTTTCTTCAGATAGTCACTCCACAGAGGCGACTGGCCACTTTTTTTTTGGAGTCAGCCAAACCGCAGGACTAAACAAACAGGCTGGTGTTTAAAAATATTTTCACATGCTAGACAGTGATTTGATTGCACGGTGGAGATAACTATAGAGGAATCCTAAAATAAACACAGTTGATTTGTGCGTTCTTCACACTGATTTAGGCAAAGACGTGTTGTTTAGTTAAAAAGTGCACACATGGCGGTTCTGCGTTGATAATTATCAAAATAAAAATCTCCTTTTCTGTAAGTAATGCCGCTCAAACCACTTAATGCACAGACTGAAAACAAGACATTTTAGTAGGTTGTTTATAAAAGAGATTGGCAAACTTTTCGGTCAGTGCCTCTGAAATGCTTATGAACCCACTGAGACTTTAAGTTAATATTTGAGTAATTTAACAACACTTCAACATGTTCACGGCTTGGTGATATTGATTAATTCACACATTACCACCAAGAAAACAATCTAAATACAATTCAATTCAATTCATCTTTATTTCTATCGGCTTTTACAATGTAGATTGTGTCGAAGCAGCTTAACATAAAAGTTCTAGTAAGTTGAAACAGTGTCGGTTCGGTTTTCAGAGTTAAAGTTCAGTTCAGTTCAGTTCAGTGTAGTTTAATTTTCACTGCTGAAAGTCCAAACACTGAAGAACAAATCCATTGATGCGCAGCTCTACTAGTTCCAAAGCAAGCAAGCCAGTGGCGAGGAACAAAACTTCACCAATTGATGAAAGTGAAGGAAAAAAATCCTAGAGAGGAACCAGGCTCAGTTGGGCATGACCATTTCTCCTCTGGCCAAACTTCCTGTGGCACTGGGGCTGGAAGTCCTTCGTGGAGAAGCTGCAGGTGTGAGTAGGTCACCGGCGATGCACAGGCTGGCCCATGGGATCAATGCAGAGACTCGTCAGACACTGGTCTTTCAGGAATCAGTCTCATGTTCTCCAGTCCTCCATGACTGCCACAGCATCTCAGACTCTCAACTAAAATTGCAGCAAGGCCTCCCGTAACACAGGTGACGTTCCATGTACACATTACCAAAATATTACCACACAACATACAATACAGCATCTTTTAGATGCATCTCCCTCCCCGCTGGACTTATTTAATGACCAAATGGCCGCCATTCTAAAAACATTTCTAATTCTATTCGTCCTGCAAATAGAAACTCTAAAACAACGTCCTGATGGCAGCAGCTGAAACACAGTGTACAATGGGTGATCCGAGGTGCATAGGATACCCTGAGCTCTCTTTAAAACATAATTATGGTAAAATACTATTAGACCTGTTTAGTTAAAATCACTGTTCTTGCTAGACACCTTCACAAGGCTACTCAAACTGTTCTTATTAGACCAACTCACAATACCGTACCAATCCATAAAGATAAAACGGATTCAATAAATTGTTTTTAAAACAGTGTCATCATAGAGGTATAAACCTGAAAGGATTTAAATTTTCTCCGAAAAAAAAAGTCTTCTCTGCTCAGGATACGGCCTGGTCTAGGATTATTGAGACTTCAGAATAATAAAAAACAGACTAACATGAGCGTAGATGCCTTTCAAATCATAATGTTTACAGGGAAGTGTTTGCGGTCAATAAATGTTGTCAGTTTTCAAGTAACAATAGTGATTGATTTTGAAGATTGCACACATAAAGCTTTTTCTAAAAAAAAAAAAAAAAGATAATCACATATACTTAAATACACACAATTTTAAATGTGAAGGATGTTTCAGGAAAATCTGAAACGTTGACATTTGTACTGATTTACATAAAATTGATTATTGATTTTCTATTGATTTCTTTCTCTTTATTTTTTATATTACATTTCAAGAGGTGGCACAAAGATTTAGTTTTTGTTGCATGCCATCACATGCAGAACCAATAGAGCAATGGTTTGTTCAAATAATAGTAAAAAAAAACATGGTCGTTTTATCTAATATTCTAGCATTGTAAATCGCAAAAGGTAGTTCTTAAGTGTTGATTCATAACCAGAGCCAAGCTAGATTTTTTACAATCTTTTATTAGTTCGAATCCAATTGCAATTTTGAAAGATTTTTTTATTCTAATTTTGCACTACATTAGTCAAAAATGCCACAGAAGTTGAGTAGTGTTGATTCACATGCAAAGATAACAAAAAAAAAAAGAGATTCTCTCAAGTTTATTTATGTTAAAATTCAGGATATGCATCAAATAATATTTTATACAGCATTTCAGTTCAAAATTCATTACATTTATTTAATATAAACACTTTAATGTAAAGAAAACAAACAAATTTCTCTTTGCAAGAGCTCTTTAAGGAAACAATCCACTTTTTTTGGGCTTGTTTTAAATCTTCCATAAAGTTACCCTAAAGATCTTCGGGCTTGGCAGGAGTACTTTTAGCCTAGCTTAGCATAAATCATGGAATTTGATTAGACCATTAGCATCTTGTCAATAATGAGTTTTGATCATTTTTCTGTAGTTACATAAATGTAAAAATACTGCAGCAAAGTGCCTTGATTATAGAATATAGTTCCACTTATTTTTCACAGCATTTCCTTTAATATTTTTTCTTCTAGAGAAAGTCTTGTTTGTTTTATTTTGGCCAGAATAAAAGCTGTTTCTTTATTTTTTTTAAACCATTTTAAGGTCAATATTATTAGCCACCTCAAGCAATATTTGTTTTTGATTGTCTATGGAACAAACCATCGTTATACAATGACTTGCCTAATTAACCTAGTTAAGCCTTTAAATGTCACTTTAAGCTAGTGTCTTTAAAAATATATAATAAATATTATGTACTTTCATCATGGCAAAAACAAAATAAATCAGAACAAATAAACAGATAAAATTATTAAAACTGAATTATTAAAACTATTATGTTTAGAAATATATTAAAAATATTCTTTCCAGAAAATTAAATACTCTCTTAGAGGATCTATTAAACGTTTTTACACAGTAAGGAATCCAATGATCTCATACTTTGAAAAAGGCCTAACACTTCACCCAAACTAAAACTAATAGAGGTCTATGCTTATAAGGATAATGCAATCAATCTTGATGGGCAAACATGACTGTTAAATACTTCCTCATTGTGCTATAAAAACTCTGTGACAATGTTAATATTTTATTTAATTTAGTATTAACATTTTTTTGTAACTATTATTTTTTATTTATATATATATATATATATATATATATATATATATATATATATATATATATATATATATATATATATATATATATATATATATAAATATATATATAATTCATTTTTTATTATTTGTTTATTTATTTTTTTGTTTGTTTGTTTGTTTGTTTTTCTTTTTGAAGGAGAGGGGGGGAAATGTATCAAATAAAAAAAGAAAAAGTCTTGCCAAATCCTTGTGTGTAATAATTCACCTTGTTTTTCTTTCAATAAACAAAATAAAAAATAAATAAATAAATAAATAAAAATATTTTTTCCGTTAAACAAAAATTGGGGGAAAAACATACAGGGGAATAATAATTCAGGAGGTCTAATAATTTTGACTTTAAATAATTGGAGTTTTTCTTTAAATCATCTTCAGCCAGATCAGGATAAAAGTAATGCTATTAAAAAGTATCCGCTCTAAGCACCTCCAATACTAAGTAGATCAAACAACATGATTAAACAAACTCCATTATGACAGCTAATGATGATGCTACGCCATGAGATGCCCTTTGATGAACTGTGACTAGCATTTCTGGATTGATCCTGACCGTTCGTTACCCTGTTATAGCGCTGCTAAAGAACACAGGGGTTAAGAGAGTGCGGTTGCGAACACTGAGGCTTGTTTAGACCCGTGTGTGTCTATGAAACCGGAGAGCAGGAGGGGTGACTGGGCAGTAGCACTTTTGTGGTATGGCCAGGTTGACATAAACAACCCCCTTCTTCTTTATTCCCTTCTGCTCCATTTCTGGCGTTTCCTCCAGCTTAGCAGGACAGGGCCGATGCCCCCACCGGGTCCCTGTCATTGGCTGGCCGCGGTCACTAGCCACTTTCAGGAATCTGTTATTATGAGCGTTCGCAGGAATTCGCAGCAACTTGGAGGCGCTTCCAGGAACTGCGATCCATTGAGCTTGTCCAAACACTCAAACACACACACACACTTCACACAAGCGTGCTCCATGTAGGTACCCCACTCCCCCTCTGTTTCCTTCACACATGCAGAAAAACTCATCTGCCGGCTGATAGGCTGAGAGGAAGCAGGTGGGGCTACGTCCACCACAGCGTCGGCCAATTGGAGCAGAGCTTTTGATAAACAGGCCTGTAATCTGACACCTAAAGCACATTGTGTTCTACTTCTTCTAGAAAACATCCAGCCCCTCCTGTCTGCGCACGGAGAACATCTTCAGCCTGTTTATACTGCTCGGAGTTTTTACTGGAACAACATATCTCCTTGGACTCAAAGTTGCATGCTAATTATTGTCTGGAAACAGGCCACAAAAACTTGAGGAGAGAAAAAAAATGCATAGGATGTGACTACAAACTGACAGTGTGTAATGAGGCGGGTGGAAGCACACGCATGTGGGAAGAAAATAGATATTGTCAACATGTTAGTTTGTATAAACAGAGAAAATGTGGGAACAAAATGTGTCGAGGGGGTGATTTTGTTAAGCAACGAAGCTGCGTTTTAGATGGCATAAACAGAGAAAATGAATTGCAAGCATATGCTTATAATCTGATTTTAAGCGTGTGTGTACTGTAGTAAATTTATAAACAGTCAAGACAGCTTTAAAATAAGGAACAATGAATCGTTTCTACCAGTGTCTTTTAGGATTTATAAAGTTACTTTAACTTATATTTGAGATTTCAGCATTAATTCATGAGAAAGACTTGGTTCATGTCACGATCACCAGCGATCTACAACCAGAGATTGCTAGTGAAAACGCTCACATTCACGTGCAAAACAAACCTGCCAGCTTATAGACTACAGATCCCAGTCATGCAACACACACACTCAACTGCTCCAACCGTAATTAAAACAAGTAGAATTCTTCGAAGGCATGGATTGTCAGTGTTGTGTTTATACTGCTCTGAGCTTTTACTGTAGTAAATTTATCAACAGAGTCAAGGCAGCTTTAAAATAAGGAACAATGAATCCTTTCTACCGGTGTCTTTTAGGGCTTAAACTACTAAAATGATGTTCGTTACATTACACATATTAAAAACAAAGCTTGAACAATTAAAAGCGTCACGAAACACCAAAACACATTTTTTGAGATGTTGACAGGGCTGTATTTGTCCCACATTGATAAAAAAAAACTATTAGGACACATATATTTCACAAAAAAATTACAATTGGTTGACGTTTTTGAAATTTCAGCATTAATTCATGAGAAAGACTTGGTTCATGTCATGTTTACCAGACATCTACAACCAGAGATTGCTGGTGAAAACACTCACATTCACGTGAACAACAAATCTGCCGGTTTATGGACTACAGATCCCAGTCATGCAACACACACACTCACCTGCTCTAAGTCACTATTGATTAAACTCACACAGCTGAAGCTGCTCACAGACTGATTACTTGGACTATAAGTACAGCTCAAACACACACAAATGCATGATAGCTTCGAAGACTGTCTTTACCTGTTACAGTGTTCGGAGAGACACCACGTTGTGTAGCCTACCGTAATTAAAACAAGTAGAATTATTCAAAGACATGGATTGTCAGTGTTGCGTTTATACTGCAGTGAGTTTTTACTGAAACAACATGTCTCCTTGGACTCAAAGTTACATGCTAATAATTGTCTGGAAACAAGCCACAAAAACTTGAGGGGAGAAAAAATTATGAAAAAATGCATAGGATGCGACTACAAACTGACAGTGTGTAATGAGGTGGGTGGAAGCACACGCATGTGGGAAGAAAATAGATATTGTCAACATGTTAGTTTGTGTAAACAGAGAAAATTTTGGACAAAATGTGTGTGTGGGGGTGGGGGGTGGGGTGGGGTTGATATTGTTAAGCATCGAAGCTGCATTTTAGATGGCATAAACGGAGGAAATGGATTGCAAGCATATGCTTATAATCTGATTTTAAGTGTGTGTGTACTGTAGTAAATTTATAAACAGTCAAGGCAGCTTTAAAATAAGGAACAATGAATCCTTTCTACCGGTGTCTTTTAGGGCTTAAACTATTAAAATGATGTTCGTTACATTACACATATTAAAAACAAAGCTTGAACAATTAGAAGCGTCACGAAACACCTAAACACATTTTTTGAGATGTTCACAGTCGTGTATTTGTCCCACATTAATAAAAAAAAAATCTATTAGGACACATATATTTCACAGAAAAAATGTTTAAAAAAAGGTTGTTTTTGTGTTATTTCGAGCAAATCTTCCAGTTTTAAAAAAATTTTGAAGCTGCGTCATGGCAATTACATCCTTGTGTGTATTCCAGAGTGGAGAGTGGATGTCTGTACTGGCCAGTACAACGTGACGTCTTTGAAATTTCAGCATTAATTCATGAGAAAGACTTGGTTCATGTCACGTTTACCAGACATCTACAACCAAAGATTGCTGGTAAAAACACTCACATTCACGTGAACAACAAATCTGCCGGTTTATGGACTACAGATCCCAGTCATGCAACACACACACTCACCTGCTCCAAGTCACCATTGATTAAACTTTTCAATTTTTTCATTGATTGAAAAAATTGATTAAATGATTTAGTTACTAAGTTTACAGTATGGTAATATCACTACAATATTATGGTCTGAAAGATCAGCTGTAAATGCTGCTCTCCGAATGTAAACACCTTAATCAAACTATTACCGTCTTGTAGGATTATCACACTGTATGATTTATGCCGCATTTTGTGAAAGGACAGTTTATATACACACGGCTGTTTGATGCTATTCTCTGCATCTAGGGTTTTTCTCCCATTCAGCGTGTGGTATCAACAATTTCATTAAAACTACACTCTTCCAGCAGTTCCTTGCATCCATATCTCGTTTGTCACAGGGGGCACGCATGAAATGTTCCTTAATGAAAGTGAAAGTGCCAAACTTCAGGTGAAGTCGACAAATTAAGAATGAAACACCCGAAGTTACACAAAACTCTGGAGGAAATGTGGATTGCAAGGCAATGATGCAATGACGCTAATCGAATTAAGTGCTATAATACGTAAAACGGGACCATGAATGAAACATTTAAAAAGCATCTCATGTAAACACCTTGATCATATTATTGTATGACTCAGAATAAAGCAAATAATTTGATTACTGATGTCCATGTACAGTTAACGTCACTGTCCATCTCCCCTGCATCTGTGTTTGTGTTGCTGCTGCCAAAATCAGCGCGTACATGTACTGAAACTCCCCTTTTCATGCAGATCCTCGATCGCCACTCCCACTTAAAGCGGGACTCATCCACTTTCTTTTTTCAAACTAGAGGTGTGAAAACACCCCGCTGAGACAATCTTCAGTGTAATTATAGATCACTAGAAAAAAAACTGACAGTTGCATTAGCAACATCAAGATTAAAAATGATAGTGAGTGTGCAGAAGTTGAACTGAACAGTCAGCTGACCCAGTCTGACTCAACAAAACAAGCAGAAGGAGACAATTTATTGTGCATCTGGTAACATATAACGTCAGTGTTATTTTACTTCATCTGCAAACTTTGGCCAAGATGAATCAAATCACGAGGGAGCAATGATGCGGTGGCATAACCAAAATATGCAGTAAAGACTGTCATTCTGAACATAGATTTAGCTGTGATTATGTTTTGGTGTGTTTGGCAGACTCTCTTCATGCATACTATAGATTTTCAGCATGTACACTCATGGGAATCCAAACCATGTGCTACCGGCAACAAAACCAGTGAAGTAATTTAGCGGATTTGAATAAATAAATAAATTAAAACCACAACACAGAACATTCAAAGAAAATTCATGTACTGTTTACACAGATTATTCATCTGTTTATGCCAAAGCAATTCATTCTTGAGTAGCATTTTAAACAACCCAAAACAAAAGTAAAAACAACATTGCAACCATTCAGATAATGTAATATGTAGCAAAATAGGTATTCTAATATTTTTAATATTGTACTATACTTTTGCTAATTTAAATACATATCAATAAACTACACACAATTTATTATCCGCTTGTTAAGTGGTGACGTGTTTGTGACGTATGTAATAATGTTTCCGGGTCCAAGCCGCCATTCATTTGAGTAGAGAAATCATTCATTTATGATCACGTTTTATTCCTATTACACAATAAAGTTAATTTTATATAAAGTCATAGTGTACACAACAATATCTGGGCTTGCTGCATAACAAATACCAAAAATGAAACAATTTTAAAAATGAATCACTTTCTGGCCATCGGATATTAGGCATGGACACATATATTGCGATCGTGATTTCTGAAAGCATTAAATCGCTTTGTAAATGTTTATTATTACCATTTCATGAGTCTCCCCATTCAGTTGAATAGAGCGCTTGGACCCGGAAGCCGCTTCGCGTGACGTCACACTTAACAAGCGGATTATTATTATTATTATTATTATGCAAAACTGCCACTATAATAAATATAATTAAACCACAAAAAGGAAAATTATACACAATCTCACATTCTTTCTTTTTTTATTGAAATAATTATTATTTATAGTGTAAAGGACTATTTAAAAATCTATTAGTTTTGCGGTTTATAGTGCAAAAAAGAAATGTTGTATATGTACTATATTTTTATACATAAAAATGTTTTAAATGTAACAATAAGTATTACTATGATTGTGCTATATTTTTATTACTATTATTAATAGTATTATTACTATTATTATATGCAAAACAATAATAAATCTAATTAAACCACAAAAAAGAAAATTATACACAATTTTTAAATAACTGTTGTAATATATATATATATATATATATATATATATATATATATATTTAATTCTAACTATTTAAAATTAGTTCTGGGGTACAAAAAAATATATAGTGCCTATTTTTGTATATGTACTATATTTTGACACTATAAAATACGTAAAAGAATTACTACTTACTATGATTTTGTACTATATATTTTATCATGAAAAATGTAAATAAGTGGTCATTAAAATACATCTCAATAAACTACACACAAAATAAATTATTATTATTATTATTATTATTATTATGAAATAAAGCCACTATATTAATTATAACTAAACCACAAAACTGTAAATAATAAACCATTTTTTATAATTGTTGTTATATTTTTATTTCTTTTAATTCAAATTTTTGTATATGTACTATGTTTTAGACACTATAAAAATATATTTTAAATGTAAAATAATTATTATTACTTATACATGATAAAAAAATATTATCACTATAATTTTGCACTATATTTTAAATCATAAAAATATAAATAAGTGGTCATTAAAATAAATGTCAATAAATTCCAAACCAAAAATTATTATTATTATTATTGTTATTATTATTATGCAAAACTGCCAGTATAATAAATATAATTAAACTACAAAAATGAAAATTATACACACATTTTCAATTACTGTTGTTATAATTTTTCTTATTTTTAAATTCAAATTTTTTGTGTGAAAGACCGTTCAAAAAAATCTATTAGTTCTGGGTATATGGTACAACAATATATATTATACATATTTCTGTATATGTACTATATTTTTGACACTATTAAAATATATGTTTTAAATATAAAATAATTAGTATTACTTACTTTGATTTTGTATTATATGTTTTATCCTAAAAATATAAGTGGTAATTAAAATACATATCAATAAATTACAAAGAAAGGAAAAATATTATCATTATTTTTTTTTATTACTACTACTACTACTACTACTACTAATGCATATAAAATTGATACTGTTTCTCATGAAATTGCTAAAAATACAAATATCTCTCTCTAAAAAAAGTGAGATAAACAGTCCTTTTCACTTTCTCAGATCATGAGGCCTGTCCAAATGAAGATGATTTATGAGTGAATAAACAGAGTAAGTGACAGAAGAAGCATGTGAGATTTGGGAATGGGAGCCAGTCATATGTTGGGTCAGCTTAAAATGTAATGCATTGTGTGTGTGTGTGTGTGTGTGTGTGTGTGTGTGTGTGTGTGTGTGTGTGTGTGTGTGTGTGTGTGTGTGTGTTTGTGTGTTTGTGTGTGTGTGTGTGTTTGTGTGTGTATATATGTGTGTGTTTGTGTGTGTTGGCTCCATCTTTGTCAGCTCCTTCACTCAGACTCAAATCCAGTCAGGGTTTCCCCCATCAACACACACTCCGTTCCCCAATGTCTCGTCTTCCCGTGTCCCTGTGTTTACGGCCTGCAGCGTCTGACTGGGATCCAGTTACCGACAGTCAAATGACTATTTTTCCATCACCCTTCATCAACATAGCACCACGTGCATTTTTTAACAACAAAACAACATGTGTGTGTGTGTGTGTGTGTGTGTGTGTGTGAGTGAGGGAGAGATCAGAGGGAGGAGAACGTGGATACTTAATGGATATCATTTCAGTCTCACTGCATTCATAAAGCAGGTCTATAATTAAACCTGTCCTGCACACACTGATGCGTTTAAAGCAACACTCCACTTTTTTGTTATAGATTCATTTTACAAGACTCCTAAACAGATGAGTTTTACCCTTTTGGAATCTATTCAGCTGATCTTCGGGTCTGGCTGGAGCACTTTTAGCTTAGTTTAGCATAAATCATTGAATCAGATTAGACCATTAGCATCTCATGACTGCAGCAGGCGAAATGATATTATGCAGCACCTGAAAATAGTCCCCAGCAAGGTAACAATATTAGCACTGCATTAAATCAGAATAGTCAAGCTTTAACTAAGAAAATTATCTTAACTCTTTTTTAACATTTGAGATGCTAATGGTCTAATCTGATTCAATGACTTATGCTAAGCTAAGCTAAAAGTGCTCCAGCTAGAAGTGTGGGCGTCGAGTAGAGTTGAAATCAAGTCAACTTTATGGTAATTAGATATGACGTGGTTTGGTGGCAAGCAATCAGAATGAAGATGTTCACAGCTTGAGAGGAGTTCAGAGAACACAGTCCTGTGAACTTTAGTTTCAACTACAGTTGTTCCCAAGGGTTTAATGATTGCGGTCGTGGGATTTTCAATTATTTACGATGTTTTCTAACAGGAACATGCATTAAATAAGATACTGGCCAGTCATGATGTGCATTATGTTATATATCTTTAAAAAAGCCGGAATCTCATGCGAAATTACAAAACAGTTTTGCTGCTGTTAAGTGAAGCAAAGCCACACCACATGTAACTTGATCTTCCATTGGTAAATTAATTTGATAAGAAGTGCGCAACATTTTCACGCTAGAAAGCATGTTTTATGCAGGAATGTAACTGATATGCTGCAACGGCTCCTTTAAATACGAGATCAATGTAGCGAGTTTTGACGCTCTCGCCACCGGAGCTAAAGGCAGACAGCGTTGTCACAAGGGCAGCCAGAGCAACCTTGGACACTCTCGCCGCTTTCGGTGTGAACATAGACTGTAAAATATATGGACGTAGTATCCGTGACGTCACCCATAGGTTTCTAAAGAGCGCAAAAGAAGCCACAAGTAGGCGCGGCCAACCGTCGCCATTTTGTTCGAGCGTCATCACACCCACGGCGGGATACCAAACAAGGGCAAAGAGGCGGAGAGTGAGCGGAGCTACAGACGCATGCTGCATTTTGCTTGGACCTGGTTCAGACACCTGGTTTACTTTGGGAGAAATGCTTAATACTTCATCACTTGTGACTCGTTTGTATTCTGACCACTTGTGCTTGCTTGTACACTATATCAATAAAGTGTTTAGACTTTTAAAAACACTGCTGTAATACATTAAGCCACTAAACATTGTTCTTATGACGTTTCTCAACAGGAGGAAAACGCGAATTACATCCAAACACCTCAGATATAGTCTGTATTAGTTAATGTAAGACTATTAATGAAATCCAGCATAACACTGTATGACAACGCTTCAGATGACGGTTCTAGAGCCTACAGCTAATCAATCTGACAGATTCTGGAGTGCATTACAGCTCTAAATATAAATATAAACGATAAATGATCTTAAATAAATCAAATACATGTATAGAGATGGTATATAAGTATATAACTTTACTCACATGGGAAACGGAGGCCACGTGAACGGTTTGTGAGCACAATTAAGTGCCCTCAGCATGACATTCCATCAAATAATTGTAGGAAACAAGTCCAAAAGGCAGTCGACTGTGTAAAGCCACATAAAACAACACAGAAATACGATAAATATGCCGAGTTCAGTGGCTAATCTGCAGGATTCAGCTGAGGTGACGTGATGGCGACCAACGAGACCTAGCTGTCACTCAAGTGACCACTCCCTTAATTATGCAAACTTAATATAAAGGAAACGGATGAGTTATAAAAAAATTCACCCCCCTCACAGTTGTCATGAAGGGTAATATTAGCTGTATTAACCAAAATCTTTTTTTGTACCAGGCTGTAAACACCTTTTTTTCTGCTGTAAAGTTGGCCATTCTAACAGTGGGCTCAATTGAAATTTGCTCTGTTTTGGAGCCAGGAGCGGCTAAGACTAGCGGAATTTCGGATGAATTGCAGTTTTAGTTACTTCCGTATTGGCTTCCTGAGAGAGAGCGGGAGGTTGCCGCTTGGGTGTGAACCATAAACTGTAAAATATATGGACGTAGTATCCGTGACGTCACCCATAGGTTTCTAAAGAGTGCAAAAGAAGCCACAAGTAGGCGCGGCCAACCGTCGCCATTTTGTTCGCGCGTCATCACGCCCATGGCGGGATACCAAACAAGGGCAAAGAGGCGGAAAGTGGGCGGGGCTACAGACACCTGCTGGCATTTAGCTTGGACCTGGTTCAGACACACTTTACTTTGGGAAAACGCTTAATACTTTATCACCTGTGACTCGTTTGTATTCTGACCACTTGTGCTTGGTTGTACACTATATCAATAAAGTGCTTAGCTTTAAAGTGCTTGCTTTTAGCTTAGCTTAGCATAAGTCATCCACTTTTAAAAACACTGTAATACATTGAGCCACTAAACATTGTTCTTATGACGTTTTTCAACAGGAGGAAAACGCGAATTACTTCCAAACACTTCAGATATAGTCTGTGTTAGTTAATGTAAGACTATTGAGGAAATCCAGCATAACACTGTATGACAACGCTTCAGATGACGGTTCTAGAGCCTACAGCTAATCAATCTGACAGATTCTGGAGTGCATTACAGCTCTAAATATAAATATAAATGATAAATGATCTTAAATAAAACAAATACATGTATAGATGGTATAGAAGTATATAACTTTACTCACATGGGAAACGGAGGCCACGTGAATGGTTTGTGAGCACAATTAAGTGCCCTCAGCATGCCATGTCTTCTAATAATTGTAGGAAACAAGTCCAAAAGGCAGTTGACTGTGTAAAGCCACATAAAACAACACAGAAATACGATAAATATGCCGAGTTCAGTGGCTAATCTGCAGGATTCAGCTGAGGTGACGTAACGGCGACCAACGAGACCTAGTTGTCACTCAAGTGGCCACGCCCTTAATTATGCAAACTTAATATAGCTTAATATAAAGGAAACGGATGAGTTATAAAAAAATTCACCCCCTCACAGTTTTCATGAAGGGTAATATTAGCTGTATTAACCAAAATCTTTTTTTTGTACCAGGCTGTAAACACCTTTTTTCTGCTGTAAAGTTGGCCATTCTAACAGTGGGCTCAATAGAAATTTGCTCTATTTTGGAGCCAGGAGCGGCCAGGACTAGCGGAATTTCAGATGAATTGCAGTTTTATTTGCTTCCGTATTGGCTTCCTGAGGGAGATCGGGAGGTTGCCGCTTGGTGTGAACTCACAGTAATGTCTTAGGCCGTACTCACACTAGGTACAGTTGCCTCGAATCGGGACAAAGCACGCTTGTCCCCCCTCCCGTCTCCCCCGACGGGCCACGCTCACACCACAAACGGGCTTCGGCACGCTTACGTCATCGCTGCTGCGCTGTTCAGTGAGAAGCGCTCTCTCACTCAGCAGCACAGTGGAGATTTCTCTAGTTATATCATTTCAGTCGTTTGATATGCCGTCAAATATTTCGCCAAACAGTCCTTAGGGATGCGGGGACACGCAGTCAGATTTTTCGCCGAACAGATCCGCCACTTTTGGCGCTCATAAACAATCATAAAGCTCTCGTGCTGCAGGAATAAGGAGGTCTGCTGAAGGCGCGCAGCTGTCATGCAGTGAGGGGTTTGCGTCTTTGATAAACTACAGCAGTTTGCGTTCACTGAACAGTAAGAATGATTAATAAATCCATATGAAACAGTCCCTTAAAAGTCACGTCTTGCTTTCAGTTTCGGGCTTTGGCGCGTTTTGCACTCACACACAAGCGTACCGCGCCAAAGCCCAAGTGAACCGCGCTCAGGCACACCTCTTCCAACCGGGCCAGGGCCGGCCAAGTGAACCGTGCTTGAGCCCGATTCAGCGCACTCACACTTCTCAAACGATCCGGGAAACGGGCCTGGGCACGGTACGGATGGCATAGTGTGAGTAGGCCCTTAATTGATGTTCAACACACATAAATTAGTTCAAATGTCAGAAAGTTTTGTCCAGGGTTTTGGGACCCTTTAACGGTTTTCGAATGAGAAAACGAGTGCATACTTGATTGTTATTACTACAGCAGCACCAGCTAGCAACACAACAGTGAGCTACGCACAGCGAAACAAGTGTTTTCTTCATATCTAGACGCATCTTTATATCAGGTTATGATATTTCTAACACTATTCTGCTTTCATGCCGGGCACATTCGCACTCTCACTTTCTGTCATTTATTTCCGTTTTTCCCAGAAAAGCGTGGCCATGGATCACTGACATTACTGGGCTTAATTAGAGATGTTTGTAGAGTTTTACCATATGGCCTGGAGAACCGTGTGAGGCACAGAATGACAGAGAGAGAAAGAGAAAGACAGAGAGAGAGAGAGAGAGAGAGAGCACTCTGTGTACTGGGAGGAGTTGTTTGGTTAGTCATTGACAGAATATGGAGCAAAGTTACTCTCTCACACCATTTATCACTCCATGAGGAGATTGACCTCTTGAAGCTTCAGCGGTGGAGTATAGAACAGACAATGGCCTAATTATACTGCACTGGAACATGAGGTGCGTGCTTACTCAGTGCAAACACACAATATGATGGTGTTTTACACTTTTAATAAAGCCTACAAAAACCATCACACGTGAAAAAGATGAGTCTGGCAAGGCAGATTCTAAATTATTGTCTATCTCCATTATCTATCTGTCATATTTATAAAGGTTATTTATCATATCCCCGAGCACATTTCCAATCAATTCAACTGCTTTTTTTAAACACAAAATTAGAGCAAATGTTTTGAGCCGTGAGTAACTGGTTTGTTAAACTGGTTTGGCTGGTTACTGAAGAAGGGGAGTACACTAATGAAATGCACATTCTTGTATTGACATAGGTCTTAAGTCATTGTGCTGGTAAGCAATTCAAAGCACCCAGGTTTGCTTCAGTTTATTTTTGAAAAGCCATGCAGATTAAAAAAAAGGATAGAAAGAAAAAAAGATTTATGTTAATTTGTATAATTATTTGTAATCTTCATCTCTGTACTATTCAAAAGTTTGGGGTTAGTGAATTTTACGTTTACAGAACAACTAGTAAATTACATTTCAAATAAACACAGCTCTTTTAAGAAACACTGAAATAAAATATATGTATTAGTAGGGATGTAACGGTATCAGAATTTCACAGTACGGTAATACATCGGTATGAATGTCACGGTACGGTATTTATTGAATCATTTACAGGAAAAAACAAAACTTATGAAAATACTCCAAAAAAGTGCCAAAAGTGTCAATGACATACAAATTAGCCATCTATCTGTAAGCTTTGAAACAGGAACTTCAATTTTAATAACAAAAAAATATTAAACCATGTAAAAAATAAAGTTTCAATTTAGTATTGTTGAAAACTCATTACATTCAACATTTAATCACTCACTCACTTAGATAGAGATGGGTTTAAAGGAAAATTATCATATAAATATAATCTGGTAAAAGCTGGTATCTCTGGGTATTTACAATGTCCCCTGCAACAGAAAAAAAAAACCTCTCATTTGGGACTGAGGTTTCTGGGCAAGAGAGATATGACTTGGCCCAGGTTGACAGCAGTGGGTAACGTTGTGCATTGTCTTTCCCCCACTTGAGAGGACAAACCATGAGTAAGATAGAGGTCTCATGTCTGCATCAATCTGAACAGTGTGCTGACAACACCGCTATTCAGTACGCGCGCGACAACACAGCTGATAAGAACTCGCGCGACAACACAGCTGATAAGAACTCGCTCGACAACACAGCTGATAAGAACTCACGCGACAACACCGCTATTCAGTACGTGCGCTGCGACAACACCCGCTTTAGAGTGTTCAAGCTCTTTTTCATCCCCGCTTCTAGCAACACACTCCATTTCCGCATTAGTGGATCTGTAGCGACAACAGACCGCAAGGAATGATGGTCAAGCATGGGCTGATGGGAATTGTAGTTTTCGCTACCTCCCGTTCGCTTCATTCGCCTGAGCAAATTTTCTCAGAAGACCTATAGTTTTACCGAGTCATGCGACTTCGGTAATATCGAAAAAAATTAATATTGCGGTATGACGGTATTTACAATACCGTTACATCCCTATGTATTACAGTTTCCACAGAAATACGAAGCAGAAACACTTCTTTGTTACAGGGCAGTGCGTTTAACAGACATCGCGTCGCAATCGCGATCTGGACATGTGCGATTTCTAAATCATCACAAACAACATGATCTTTTTACCGAATGATACTTCTCTCGCGATATACTATTTGAACCATTCATAATGCAGCGCCACTAAACCAAAGACTACAGAATACACAAGACACATCACTTGCAGGGCTCGAAATCAACTTTTTACATGGTAGCACCGGTGCCCTACTTCAAATATTTAGGAGCACCAGAAAAAAATTTTGGTAGCACCCACCAAAAATGAACGAGCATCATTGCAAATTGTATTTTAAGGGATTTATTGTATTTGAAAACAACATCAAGTCTAACAAAAAACAAACAACGATATAACTAACGCTGGGATGACTTATTGATATTTGTGTGCAATAATTACAAAATGTATATCTAATAATTATTAAATATTAACGATGACAAAAATGACGATAATACTTGTAATGTATAAAACAACGAATTACATTTCTCATTATCAAGCTGCCTATAATGAGTTATCTGCTATAAAAAGTATATTACTTTATGAAAAAATTCATTTATGGTTTGCATCAAACAAAAATGAATGTAATAAATAATATTTCTGCTACAAAACAATCAAAAGATTATAATAAGTCATTCAAATCAAGGCTGAAAGCTGCAAAACTGTTTTTTTTAGTGAGTAACTATGTAAAAAAATAACATGCATCTCAAGAAAGAATGGACAAAAGAAAGGAAGAAAAGTTCTATCCCTCTTTAAATGTTTTGGTTTGTGTCATTTTAAGGGTTTACTCACACTATAGCCCCTTTCACACATACAGACCTTTCCGGAAAACTACCGGCAATTTTCTGGAAAGGTTGTATGTGTAAACAGGCCCTTTTTGAAAATACCGGTAAATTCGTTCCGGCTATTTTCCAGAGAGAGAAGTTGTAACATTACCAGTAATTTGCCGGAATGCTGCGCTGTTTGAATGCAGAAGGAAGATTGCCGGAAAGAGCGCGTACACGTCTAGAACGTGCTGACGTGAGACGTCTACTTTAGCCAATCAGAACAGTCAGACGCATTCACGTGCGTGCGGTTTGTGAGAAGAAAAGCCTTTGAATATTTTTCCAGACACATTTAGCTGCAAGATGTTAGTCAGATGACGTTTCTATGTTCCTTCTTAATGCTAACTGTGTAAATAATTATCAATAAAATGTTTATGATATTACGTTGTTTGTTTACCTTCAAGCTTTGCGTGTGCCCGTGAGCGCCCATAGCGCCAGCACACACACATATCAAGTACATCTCGACATGCGAAAGTGCTTCTCTATGTTTTCATTGGAGTTGTACTCAATACTGATCCATCCAAAGAGTTTGTAATGTAGTCAAATGTTTACAAACACAAGCGCAGCCGTTTAGAGGTCATCCGTTTCCCAGATAGTTTGAGAAGTGATTGATCTGAATCGGGCTCAGGCACAGTTCCCTTTGTCGGCCCTGGCCCGGTTGGAAGAGGTGTGCCGGTTCACTTGGGCTTTGGCACGGTACGTTTGTGTGTGAGTTCAAAACGTGCCTGAGCCCGAAACTGAAAGCGAGATGTGACTTTTAAGGGGCTGTTTCATACGAATTTCTTAATCATTCTTACTGTTTAATGAACACAAACTGTCGTAGGTTATTAAAGACACAAACCCCTCACTGCACGACAGCTGCGCCTTCAGCAAACCTCCTAATTCCTGCAGCACGAGGACTTTATGATTGTTTATAAGCGTCAAAAGTGCCTGATCTGTTTGGCGAAATATTTAACTGCATGTCACTGCATATCAAACGACTTAAACGATATAACTAAAGAAATCTCCACTGTGCTGAGTGAGAGCGCTTCTTACTGAACAGCGCATCATCGATGACGTAAGCGTGCCCAGGCCTGAATGTAATGTGAGTGCGGGCCCTCTGGGGAGACAGGAGCGGGGACAAGTGTGCTTTGGCCCGGTTCAAGGCAACTGTACATAGTATGAGTACGCCCTAAATGCTCAGTCTCGTTATGAGCTGTTTTTCATTTTTCTGTGTTTGTGGAAAAAAGCAGGCGAGTTAGCCGGACCAATATATGAGCAGGATTCTTGCGATGACCATCTGCGCAATACCGCTCTATGTTATGAGCCGCAGATTCAGTTATGGTATGGTAGATTTGACATTTAGCAGACATTTGCGCTGAACAACGCTGTTCAAGATTCGGGCACCTTCTCCAAATACACTCGATTGATGTCGGCTGGCGGATCACCATTCACCACATGTCATCAGTGCCATTATTTGAAACTTTAGGTGGGGTTTGCAAACCTGTATACTTTTCACTCTTCAGCTGTTTGCATTTCCAGCGGTCACAAAAGCTCCCTGTCATCTGTCTTTTGCATGTTGTTTACAAATTATTATGATTTGTTTTTCTCCATTTAAACCAGTGAAAAATGATGTTCAGTACCTGCCGATGTCTTGTGCTGATTCTGGTGGAGGTTTGGTCAGCGCTCTTTGCTGGAGTGAAGCTCTGTGAAGAGACTGTGTGATGGGGATACAGTAAACCCTCTGAACAACCACCTCAACAGGGCCGCTCTGAGACCCCGACGGCCCGCAATCCTCCACTGCATCCAGCAGAGACTTCCGAACTCCTGTACTGGCCAACTCAACCACCTTAGAATGAAAGAATGGAAAAGTGCTTTTTATAAAAGCACAACATTAGTAATAGTTCTCATCACATTTATGTTTTATTGCATTATTTCCATATTAAATATCCCCACAGAATGGACCAGAAACTCATAACAAGGATCAGTGTTGCCATGTCATCTCAAATTGCTCTTAAAATGACGTCTTTATCAAACTCAACAGATCTTTTAGGACAATTTACTATAAAAGGCTTATCTAGTTGAACACCGACCAGCTGGAAAAACCTTTAATCTGCAAGAATTAATTTTATATATTTAATGTCTTTATGTTCATAGGTTCTTTTCACTATGCAAGTTCTTTTGTGTGTGTGGCACAGTTATGAAATAAGGACTCTTAACTGCAAACCAAATCTACTTTTGGGTATAAATAAAGTAACCTAACCTAAAAGAAATGCTAAATTTGTTGCTGGGTGCTCTTTGAAAAATATGTTGCTAGGCTAGAACGAAAAGTTGCTAAATCTAGCAACAAAATTTGTCAACACAGATTGACTGAATGACAGAGACTAAATGAACTGCATCATTCTTCAAATATCTTCTTAAAAAAGAATCTGCTGAGCACTCGCCCGACAAGAAAATTCGCCTTAGCCTTTGACACTAAACCAAATATTTATGCATGAAAACAACATCCCTCATTAATCACGAGACGAGTCACCGGAAACGGCAGCTGTCTCCAGTCCAGCGGCACATCTCTAAAACCACACGCTGAAATCTAACATAGGCGGGGGTCCCTCTTCTGGGAATTTGCGTTTGCTTCCCATGATCACATGAGACGAACAGCTGACCAACCTGTTTACAGGGAACAGATCTCTCGGTTGACACTTGGCTCGTCTCTGACCACCAAAGGCACCTGGTTAATGGTGGAGGTCTGCATTTCTCCACGGCCACTGCAGATTTTGGGCCTTCTGCGCTTTCTGCTTTGATCTCCATGCAGACTTTCTGACTGAAGTGAGTGTTGAGGATTATGGGATAGCGTTCACCCTCCAAAATCAGATTCTGCCTAAAGGGAGATTAAAAAAAAGGGCTGTTGTTTCTGGATAAGACATCTAATGTTTTGTAAATGCCAAATGATGATGATTTTGTGATATTTTGTACCCTTTCATTAGTACTGACGCTCAAATCACTGTATTTTGATACTCTTTCTTTCCCTCTATGAATAGAAATCATATTTGCTGCATTACAGTTGTTCATTAGCTGTAATATGGACCTGCTTTATTGCTGAGAAATAATAAAAAAAACATTTTCAAGTTTTAAATATCCATATGCTTTCGGTCCTAAAAAGTATCCTGTTACTCTTTCAGTGTAAGAAATTACATATGGTACCTTTTTTGCACACCCGTTTTTATCAAAAGAGCTATAAATATAACAATGGTTCTTTTAGTTTTGCAACAAAGGAATTAGCATGTGACTGAACTACATGAATGAATAAAACTAAATCACAAACAATGTTTCAAGCCTGTTTAGACACAAAGAAATACATTTTTGATGCATCACTTGCTTTTGTACATATCTCAGACAGTTCAACCTAATAAAGGTAAATGTACTGACAACATGGGTTGCTCTACAATTTAGTTTTTTTATTTAACAGGAACAAAAGCAAAAAAACATTAAAAATTACTTACGAAAAATACTGACCCTGTATTTTATTTAGCCAACTCCACAAATCACACATTACTGTCTGGCTAGTTTCTGTCCTATACTTGAAAGCTACAACATTCCTGAACATTATCACCAATCAACCTAGAAAACAGGGCATCAGTATATTGTAAACTGATAGGTTCAAATATTCCTTTCCAGTTATCAAAGACATAATTTGTTACTTAATTTTTAAATTTTACAAAATTTTTTTAATTTTGTAGCTATTAAATTTTAAAATTGTAATATAAACATCAGTGTTAGACCTATGAATGATAAAAACATATTCTGTAATAGTAAAACCACCCGGGTCTCCACTTTTGCATGGTCTCGTTTTTGGTTTTAACAAACTTATCCCTCTGGTTTTTCCAAACTTTTACAAAAACTTTCCTCCTTTCCCACTGTTGCAATTTATAATCAAGAATTATTGGTCATCTGGCTCTCCCTATGATCACGCAAGGATGGATCATAAA